>NC_136483.1:130347136-130379636 GCF_053919585.1 Euprymna scolopes | reverse complement strand
AGCTATATATATATATATATATATCTATATTTTTATAAAGTAATAGGGTTCGTGTGTTTCTGTCTGTGTGTACAGCTCTCCACCATCAACGAAATATAAAGGAGGTAAGAGGGTAGATCTCTCCTGGTAGAGAAACATTAGAACCCATTTTAGGATGTTTCTGTTATAGGAGACATAAGACTCTATGCCTAATTTCTTTATATACTAGTCTACAAACCACCCCCATATCGAATGACTTATGCTCATTTGCATATCACATTATATTAAATCTCTTTAACTAATTACCTCGACCTTATTACATATTGGAAATATTTTAATCATTTCAACTGTACTATTTACAAAATCTATTTAACATTTAATTATTTAATATATTTTCATTTAATTTTATATTCGATTTATTTCACTTTACGTATATTATCAAAACAATTCATTGGCGAGCAAAGCTTTATGTTTTGGGATTGTATTGAAAATGTAATGGAAATTTCAATTTCGTTCCGTTTTAATCTTTTATATTTTACTTGCCAATATAATTGAAAGAATACAATTCAACTATCGTAATTTTATATAAATAAACAAAAACAAATATTTTAAAATAAAACTTTATTAAAAAAGAAATAATTTTATTTTTAAATGAAAAAAATCAATTTAGTAAAATAATTGTATTAAACACCCCCAGCCTTGTCAGCAAACCTGTAAACCTATAAAAGTTAACATTTCGAATGTAAACAGTGATTTTTCGATTTTGTTAGCGCTTGCCGCAATTAAACACAATTAAAACGGAACTAACTTTATTTCCATTCTATTTTTTAAACAACCCCCAAAACATAACGCTCTCTTCCAGTTATAGCCAATTTTTTTTTAATTAAATAAAACAGGTCAAAATAAACAGATAAGCGCATTTTCTTTTACATTTTTCTTACAACAATTGTCATTTAACCAACTGCAGGATATCGTTACTTTTGTGGGGTTGTTTTGAAAATGGCACGGAGATTATAATTTCGTTCCAATTTAATCTTTCTGGTCGAGCCTATTTCGAAAGCCTGTTTATCATAGATTTGAACTACAAATAATTTATTACATTTTGATTATTACTATCTTAAGACTTAAAGCTTATATTTATTTCATTTTTCTATTTATATATTGAATTAGTTATTTCCAGTCTTATTTAAACTTAGTGCTTTCTTTAAACCGGATGAACCTTTTATAAAAATATGAGTTTAACGTAAAGAACACGAACAAGGTTTTATTCAACTGAATTTCTTCCAGTTTACTAACAAAATATATAAATTTAAAAGAGATATAAATAATAAAATAAAAAGGTTATGTAATTTAAAAGAAATACACGTACTCACAAAAGCAGAACTTTTTTTTACACATTTTTTTCTTTAAAACCATAACAATGAGACTAACAATTACCTAGATCTTAGTAATTATTTGTTTTAATAGAACTGTTTTAATTGTACTGTTTACTTAGTTAACCTAAGTTGGTATTACATTTATTTTACATTTACTTTTTTTTTTTAATTATTACTTTTAGACTGTGACGTTTACACCCGGAAGTAATGAGTCACACGTAGGTCGCTTTTATTCATTCCTTTTGGTCAAGATCAAAGTGTAGTATCTGTTCTTCAGATGCTGCACTTCATTTTCTTGTTCTCTTTCGGTGGAGGAGAAATCCTTCACGACTGAGACAATTTTTATTTTTGTACCTTTTCTCCACGTTAAAAAACGACCCTGGTGTCTAACTCTGTCCCGTGGGGAGGCATAGTAAATAGGTACAATATAATTGTTTATAATTGTACTATTCAGAAATATTATTTATAGTTCGTCCATTTCAGTTAGTATACATTTCCTTTACGCTTAATTAATTTACAATCATTAATATCGTTAAACAATTCCGTTTAAAACCGAAATTATGCCACCCAAACGAAGTAGAAACGAAAGTGAGGAAGAAAGAATGGAAAGATTGGAAGCTAATAGACTAAGAGTTGCTGCAATTCGCTCCAATGAAAACAATTCAGATAGAGAAAGACGTCTAGAACTTAACAGGATACGTCAAAGAGAAAGGAGAGCAAGACTGTCAGATTTGGAAAGAGAACCCCAACGTGAAGCTGACAGAACTAGACATGCTGTAAGGCGGTTAAATTCATCACAAGATGAAATTCAAGAAAGGCAAAGATATGCACTGGAAAGAGAAGCAATATTACGATCGAATGAATTATATGAGGTAAGTAGACGTACACAAGGTGAGTTGAGAGTGGCTCAACGACATCAGAATGAATCGGAAACCCAACGAAGCTTTCGCCTATACCAAGGGCAACAACGAGAGGCTGCATGGAGAGAGAGTATGACTTTGCCCCAGCAATTGACAGAAAACGAGGCAGCTAGACAACGAATGACTGCTTTGAGACACCATGAAATAGAACACTGCAATAGAAAAGGATTGCTCTACAACAAAAATGACTCTCTCACTACAGCTGATATAGGAAAAATGGACAAAGTATGTCAACATTGCTCAGCTGTAAAATTTAAAGGAGAAACCCCTGGTTGTTGTTGTTCTTCTGGCAAAGTTGTGCTTGATAGCTTTCCACCACTGCCTCAGTTGCTTCAAGATTTGCTCTCCGGCAATGGTCCCATCTCTAAAGATTTTCTGCAAAATCTACGCAGTTATAACAATTGTTTTGCAATGACATCATTTGGTCACAAAATTGCGGCAGTACATGGGTGAAATCCATCTTTTAGAATTCGAGGCCAGGTTTGCCACCAGATTGGGAGTCTTTTACCACCTGAAGATGAAACAGCAAAGTTTATTCAAGTCTACTTCTTGGATAGTCTGGAAGAGGAACTACATAATCGGGGACGTGACAGTAGACTCAATAGAGACATTCTCCAAAGTCTGACTGAATTTTTACATGAGAACAACAGCTTTATTTGTCAGCTGAAAACAACAAAGGAGAGGATTGAAGAAGAACACTTGGTAGAACATAAAGTTGTCATAAGGGAAGACCGAAGGCCGCAAGAAGAGCATCCACGGCGATTCAATGCTCCAACAACAACGTATGAGATTGGAATATTAATGGAGAATGAACCAACAGCTAACCGGGATATTGTCTTGCGTTTTAGAAATGATACATTAAAATGGATCTCCGAACTACATCCCCTCTACGATACTTTAATGTACCCGTTAATGTACCCCTATGGTTCTCCATCTTACAACATCTACATGAAGGCATCCAATGGGCGAAAAGTTACCCAACAGCAATTTTATTCGTACCATTTAATGACTCGGCCTGGAAACTATTTTCTCTGGTACCGAAGGCTATTTCAACAATGGCTGGTGGATGTGTACTGCAAGATTGAAACAGAACGTTTACAGTTCCTGAGGCGTGAGCAACAGACCCTGAGAGCTGACAATTATAGCAACTTGAGAGATTCAATTCTTAGGGAGGATGGGAATCCAGAACAGTTTGGTCAACGAGTTGTACTTCCGGCAACTTATACAGGAGGCCCTCGATACATGTTTGAGCGTCAAAGTGATGCCATGGCATATGTTCGGCGAATGGGCCGAGCCGACCTCTTCATCATGTTCACAACAAATCCAAAGTGGACAGAAATTACAGAAAATTGTCTTCAAGGGCAAGACCCTCAGGATCGTCCAGATATTGTTGCCAGGGTTTTCAGGCAGAAGCTAAAAAAGTTACTTGAATTTATTAAAAAGGGAGGATTTGGCAGGTTGAGGGCTTTCCTGTACAGTATTGAATATCAAAAAAGAGGACTGCCGCATGCACACATCCTCACCTGGCAGGCCCCAGAGGACAAACTTCTACCAGAAAAAATGGATCTCTGCATATCTGCAGAGATCCCTGACAAAGAGGAAGATCCTGATCTTCATGCTAAAGTGATGGCACATATGGTGCATGGACCTTGTGGACCATTTAATCCAAATTGTCCATGTATGATTGACAACAAATGTTCCAAAAAATACCCAAAAGAATTTCTTCAGTGTACCAAGCAAGGCCAAAACTCTTACCCCAAGTACAGGCGAAGAAAACCAGAAGATGGAGGCCAGACTGGTACAATAAGGATGAAGAGAAATGGTCGGTATGTTAATCAAGAAATAACAAACCAGTGGATTGTTCCGTACAACAAGGTCCTCCTTCAGCAGTTCAACGCTCACATTAACGTAGAAATTTGCAGCTCGATCCAAAGCATCAAATATGTCCTCAAATACGTGAATAAAGGATGTGATCAAGCAGTGTTTGAACTACAAAGAACTGATGGAGCAGCTAACCAACAAGGCCAAGTACAAAGTCACATTGTGGATGAGATCCAGCAGTTCCAGAATGCAATATATGTCGGCAGTTCAGAGGCGGCCTGGAGGATATTGGAACATCCCATCCATGAACATTTCCCCCCAATTGTACAACTTTCTGTTCATCTTGAAAATGGGCAGCGTGTCATGTTCTCAGCTGATACTGCTCTGGAACGAGCCCAAGGTCCACCGCCTGCCACAACTTTGACAGCATTTTTTCAACTCTGCCATGAGGATGACTTTGCAAGGGGTCTCAAATACGTAGAAGTCCCTGAGTTTTACACTTGGAACAAATCGACAAAGAAATGGATGAGAAGAATGCGTGGGGTACAAGTTGAAGGTACTGAAAATGATGATGTATGGAAGGCACCATGCATTGGGAGAATCTACACGATTAGTCCAAAAGCAGGGGAGTGTTATTTCTTACGCCTGTTGCTCAATGAGGTTGCTGGTCCAACTTCATTTCAAAATTTGCGAGCATACAATGGTCAGGTGTTTGAAACATACAGAGCAGCGTGCCTTGCTCGAGGCCTTCTAGAAAATGACCATCACTTGCATCAAGCAGTAGGAGAGGCAAGTGCCACTCAATCACCTTCAAATTTGCGAAGCCTATTTGTGATAATTTTAACAGCCTGTGAGCCAAGAAATCCTCTTGAGATCTGGATGGCTTTTCGTGATGTAATATCTGAAGACATTCTTCACAGATACAGGCAAGAAGTTAACAATTCAGAAGCAGATTTTAATGAGGACATCTACAATAAAACTCTTTGTCTAATTGAAGAAAAAGTTCTCCTTATGTGCGGTCAACCATTGGCAAGCTATGGATTACCTGCACCAATGCAAGGGAGAGATGAAAGACTCGCGAAAGAGTATCAACGTGAAGTTACTTATAATCTTGAAGAACTTCCCTACAAGCAGAAAATATGCAAGAAAAACTGACCGATTCTCAAAGAGAAGTTTACAATTCATTCATGGCAATGTTGGAAGCACAAGGTGAAATGAACAAAAACATGATGTTTCTTGATGCTCCAGGTGGTACGGGCAAGACTTTTGTAATCAATTTGATCCTTGCAAAGATTAGATCCATGAGAAAGATTGTGCTTGCAACAGCATTCAGTGGCATTGCTGCATCTCTACTACAAGGTGGCCGCACTCTTCACAGCACTTTTAAAGTACCCTTGGATACTCATCGAATGGATCAGCCAGTTTGCAAAATTACTGGTAACTCAGCCTTGGCAAATGTAATTAGAGACACCTCTGCAATCATTGTAGACGAAGCCCCAATGACGCACAAGAGTGCTTATGAAGCAATTGACCGAACACTGCAAGACATCACAGGAAACAAGAATCCCATGGGTGGCATTCCAACCTTATTTTGCGGTGATTTCCGTCAAATCCTCCCAGTGGTTAAAAATGGCACAAGGGCTAACATTGTCAATGCAAGTTTGAAACAATCCTATCTCTGGAGGCACGTTATAGTGAAGAGACTGACTACTAATATGAGAGCCTATATCTCTGATAACACAGCTGCAGCAGACTTCTCAAAATTGCTTCTCCAAATCGGTAATGGTCAGTTTCCTATCACTTCTTCACCTGACACAATTAAGATTCCAACTGCGCTTGGTAAATGTGTCAGTAATCAGAAGCAACTGAAAGACAAAGTGTACCCAGACCTGCAAAACAATGGAAAATCACCGGATTGGCTTGCTGAGAGGGCTATTATTTCGCCATTAAACAGCAATGTGAATCATTTGAACAATTCAATAATGGATGAATTTCCAGGAGATACAAAGCAATACAAGTCAGTTGATTCAGCTACTAATGAATATGAAGCTGTTCACTACCCTGTGGAGTTTTTAAACTCTTTGGAGATATCTGGAATGCCTCCACACATTTTAAATCTCAAAATTGGATCGCCAATCATGATTCTTCGATCCTTGGAACCGCCAAAAATAACAAACGGAACCAGATGTGTTATCACCAGATTGCACACCAATGTACTTGAGGCCACCATTTCCTGTGGTCCCTACAAAGGCGAAACCGTTCTACTGCCAAGGATCCCCTTAGTTCCATCGGACTCAGTACTTCCATTTAAATTCCGGAGACTCCAATTTCCTGTGAAGGTGTGTTTTGCAATGAGCATAAACAAAAGTCAAGGTCAGACATTTAACACCATTGGCGTAGACTTGACATCAGACTGCTTCAGTCACGGTATGTTCTACGTCTCCATCAGCCGGACAGGAAGTTCAGAAAAACTCTACATTCTGGCTCCAAATCAAAGCAGCAGAAATGTAGTTTACCCTGAGGCTCTTTAGTGAAAAGTTCGAGAAATGGATATGAGGAAAAACTGACATGATCTGATTGTGGTAAGTTTTTAGTATTGAATGTGCAAGATAAAATTTAAGCAAGAGTTGAAAATGACTTCAATGAAAAATTTACTATGTAACATCAAGTAACCTTCCTTTTTGATGAAAATGTTTTGTGAAGTTCCTGATTGAATTTCAGTCACTACAAGAGGTAGTTAAAATGTTAATCACCTTATGCAATCGTTGCTCTTACAACATCAACTTACTGGAAAGGTGCCCACAGATTTTGGTACCCGAGTGCGCAACAAAGCTCCGTGCGAAGCACGGGTATCTTTGCTCGTATATATATATTAGTGCTTGTAACATTACACACGTGTTAACATGTAAATACTGTTGCAAGGAAATAAAAACAAGGAAAGAGTTCAACTCACTTTTTTCAGTGAAACAACAAACATTTATTTACAGGTACTTTCCAGAATAACGCCTTGTCTCTTGTTACAAAGTCTTCTCGTGTTCCAATGTGCTTAACACGACTCTGCCGTTTTGAACATGTGATACTCTGACTTTGTTCGACCATGTTTAGGACACATCTTTTACTATCTATCTCTGACCTTCTCTACACAGCTACGTTTTTCTTTTTTACAATCTTTTTCTTTCCTTTTCTTCTCGCTGTGACGTCACCACACACACACATGGCTTGGTCATTTGCATACGTTGGGCGTTGCTGCTGCTGCAATACGCGCATCAATGCATTGGAAAATTCTAATATTTTTGCCAATTCTGAGACAATTACTGATTCTGTTCTAAATTCCCGATTCCAATTCTTTTAAAATCTATAAATATTTATACATACAGTTTTTTTAATTTTTGGATTACATAAAAACCCATATAATTTTTGGATTACATAAAAACCCATATAATTTTTGGATTACATAAAAACCCATATAATTTTTGGATTACATAAAAACCCATATAATATTTGGATTACATAAAAACCCATATAATATGTGCATATATTTCCGCAAACGTAAAAGTAAACATGCAAAGTTTCATCTACAGATTTTAGTTTTACAGGTTGTTTAAAAGCAACAAATATTTATCACTACATCATTATTAATATCAATGGTAAATTAAGTTTTAAACAAATAAAGAAAAACAAATAAAAGAATTGGAAAGTAAGCTAAAATTCCGATATTGATTCCAATACACTAAAAAGTTTTGTTTTTTTTCAATTCCATATTTCGATTAATCATCCGAAAACTAATATATATACATCACCAAAAGCAGTAAGTGTGTAGGTGTGTAGAATGTGTCAGTAGAAAAAATGAAGTGATCGGTTGTGATACAAAAGCAATATCTATCTATATATCTATAAAAGTGAACGTGTCTGTGTGTCTGTCTGTGTGTCTGTGTATCTGTCTGTCTGTGTACATTTCCTTACGCAATAACTTTGTTAATTTTAAGTCTACAGACTCGAAATTTGATATACAGGGTACTGAGATTTGGGAAAATCGATGTGATCAATTTTCGGCCAGAAATTTCGCTGTTAAGGGGTCGAAGTTCAACGATTTGACCTTTGAGAACTCTATCAAACTCCTCCGACAATTTTTGGTCTAAACACTTGACATTTTAGATATAGGTTCCTTGGACATGGATCTAACTTAATAACTTGATTTGAGCCCAAAACAATAAATTTAAGGGGTCATAATTGGGGTCAAAGTTAAAAAAAATGTTCCTCTGCGGTCTCTACCAAAAATTACTCAGACAATTTCTGGTCTAAACATTTGAAATTTTAAATAAAGGGTATTCAGAGATATGGCAAGCTTTTTAATCGGTTTGGGTCGAAAATTTTTAGTTACCAATATATAAATGTACACTTGTGCCCGATATTATTCATACCCCTCGGATCTTTGAGATTTCTATAAGAATATTGCTCAAACCAGAAGGTAGACAATATTAAAGGGATTTCAAACAATAAATCAAGCATAAGCATTTAATTTAAACTCAACAAATAAATAAATTATGCAAGTTTGAAACATTATACAAAGAAAAACAATAATGGCACTAGTTCAAAATTATTCATACCTCTCTTACTAATAGTCAATAGCATGCCCTTTATTCTTAATAACTGCCTATAACCGTTTTGGATATTTATCAACAAGGTTTTTACAAGCATCAACACTGATTTTTTACCATTCTTCAATGCAGTAGTTCTCCAAATCCCTAAAATTTCTAGGTTTCCGCTTTTTAACCTCAGTTTTCAATATGTGCCAGAGGTTTTCGATAGGGTTCAGGTCGGGACTCTGTCTAGGCCATTCCAAAACATTAATTTGATTATCCTCAAACTATTTCTTGACTATTTTGGCAGTATGCTTTGGATCATTATCCTGTTGAAGGACCCAGTTTGGTCCTAAATGGAGCTTCTCCGCATCCTGTCTAATGTTTTTCTGGAGTATCTCCAAATATTGCTCCTTCTTCATGGTTCCATCTATTTTGACCAAACTACCTGGACCACTAGCCGAAAAGGAGCCCCAAAACATTAGGCTACCACCACCATGTTTCACCGTGGGTATGGTGTTCTTTGGGTTGTAAGCTTCTCCTTTCTTCCTCCAAACGTAAGAAGCATCCATATGGCCAAACAATTCAATTTTTGTTTCGTCAGTCCACAAAATACTTGAGTAAACGGACTCTGGAGAATTCACATGGGTCCTAGCAAACTTTAGAAGTGCTGCAAGGTGTTTTCCGGTGTGCAATGGAATCCTTCTTGGTCTTCTTCCTTTCAGACCATTTTCATGCAGAGTCCTTTGCAATGTTTGCCTTGATATTTTTATGCCAGAAGACTCCAGATTTTCTAAAATGTCCTTAGTAGTGGTGGTTGGATTTGCATTAACACTTCTTACAATATTCCTGGTGGCTTTAACAGACAGTTTCCTTTTCCTTCCTCTACCAATCAAGTTGTTTGTTGTGTGGTGGCTCTGGAATTTTTTGATGATGCTCTGTACTGTTTCTGTAGGGACCTCAAATTTCTTGGAAATTGACTTGTAACCTAAACCATCCTTATGTGAATTCACAATTTTAGGCCTAAGATCATTACTAAGCTCTTTTTTCTTCCCCATTCTAATAATTTTTATTCTTTTATTGGTTTTCAGTTGATATAATTTTAATTTCTGAAAAATGCAAAAAACGAAATGAAATTAATCAAAGGTTGTATAAAAGCATTCAAAATAAGAATCAAACAGGAAACAAACAGTCAGAAACTCGATTAATACTGAAAAAATAAGGGGGTATGATTATTTTTGAACATTGCAGATTTTATAAATAGCTGTATATTTCTTTTATTACAAGTATCCCGAGATTTTAAAATGACGAAAATGATCAGAAGAGGTTTATTAAGAATATGTATCAATATGGACGGAAACAATAAATTCTTACAAAGTTACACCTAATAAACTCAATTTTCAAAGGGGGGTATGAATAATATCGGGCACAAGTGTATGTATGTATGTTTGCATGTCTGCCTAAAACTTTCGACATAGGCGGCGGATTTTCACAAGATCAGTATCGTTTTGAAGCTCGACCCTTCAGATGACAAATACCGAAAAATTAGCTAAAAGCATTCATGTCTTCACCCTCAACTGGGCACTTTTCAACAGGGAGGGGTCGCTTTTTTCGCCGATATTTTCGAAAGTCATCCCCTATTTTCGATTGTCTAGCCCTAATTTAAACCTCCGTCACTTCCGGTTTGGCGGTGGTCATAATAGCAAAGACATCACGTTTTTCCCCGTTCTTTTCCTCCTTTGCGGTACAGCTTTGAGCCTGCCTTCCTACTACCACTTCTTTTTTTTTTTTTTTTTTGCTCAACACACACCTCCGCGCTGAAATGCTGGTTTTATAGAAATCAGTTAGTTACAACTTTTCAGAAAGTTTTATAAAAATCCAAGGCATCAATTCATTTAATAAGCATAAAAGTGTCAATTTTAGCCATTTTAACTCAAAAGGCACCCTAGAGGGGGTGGGCAACCGGAGTTTTCCCAGAAAATACATTCTGTTACTTTTTTACTTATATTATGTTTAATATTTGTGCAAAATTTCAAAAAATTCCAAGGCGTAGTTATTGAGAAAAGTGTGGACGGACGAACGGACAAGGGTGAATTTACAGGTCCACTGCCCTTTTGTTGGAGGACCAAAAATCAATTCCCGTTCACCGCTTTTGTTAAGAAATTTGTTCAAAACAATAGAAATTTCTTGTAATGAATGTAGAGAAAAGGAAAGAATAGTTTAATAAATGAAGCGCAGGTGAAGAAAAACTGTAAATACTTTTGATAGTAATTACTTTTCCACAATAGGAATCTTTTTTTCTGTCCTTTGAATATCACTTAAACAAAAAGAAAATCAACTTCCTAGAATACTTCCCAATAGAGAGTAACTCCACTAGTACCAATTAATTACAATCCCATGAGGTTTTTTTTTTTTTTCTTTTTCTTCTTATCTGAAATAGTAATCGTGTAGATGAAACAAAATTCTCCCTTTGGGATTCACTTCCCTAGTAACTAACAATTATTAACCTCCTCATGTGGAAGATTTTCCTCTCGTAAGTATCCCCAAAAATGATTCACCCTAGGGATGACTCTCTCAATGTTATTAATCAATAGCGGGACCTGTGTAAATTCCACAGTGGACTCTTTCATATGTAATATATTGATATTGGCATTCTATGGATGTGCAATGTAAATGAAAACGCTCTGATATTATTGTAGCTCCTTTGTTAAAACTGCAAAAGTATTTACCTAAGCTAGCAGGGACGCCTGGCATAGCCCGGTCGTAAAATACACTTAAATATGATATTTTAATTTATGCAGATTTCGTATATATTATTATAGAGTCAATTTTCTATCGATTCTTTTATATTATAAAGTTGTGATATATATATATATATTCACACTGAGAAAGATCGAAGGACCGATCGAAAATTATGTGCTTTTGAAGGAAACATTCTTCTTTTTACAAAAGACTTTTTGTATTCTTACACGTCAACATACAGGAAATAAATACAGAAAAGATATAAACATTTATATATTTTTTGCATTGATTTTTTATTCATACATATTTATATATATATGACTTTGATTCGAAACCAAAACTAATAAAGAAAAATATATATATGTATACATATATAACTTGAGTTCCTTCAGCTATAATCGAAACTAAAACTAAAACTTATGAAGAATTCTTGGTAAAATTATTTATTACAAGAAATGGAAGGTCATGCCAATTAAATGACAGTCACTCGGAAGAAATAAGATGTAAGCATTATACACAAAATAACATACACACTATTGTATTAATATATAGATTAAATATCTAGTATTTTCACAGAATTCGATATGATATACTTAATGAACCTGTACCCCTTCTCAATGCAGCTAGCAACAAACTTAGGTACTCATGCAGAGAGTGATCCGGGCTGAAATAATAACGTTATTATTTAAAAAAGCTATTCTTAATATGGGGAGGGGAGGGTGTTTTATACATATTCTGTACTTTAACCTTACAATTGAATAAAAAAACATATCCTAAAACTTTAATTAAACATGGAAATACGATTTAAAAAATAGCGCGGATCACTCTCTGCATTATCAACCTAAAAACTTATTATAGAAGTCTGCAGATGCTGGAAAACAGTCTACTCTAATAGCTTCTTTAGTTGGACTTTAGTTGCTTACGAAATTCTCTCCTTGGTCCCTGTTTTCCCAATTATACCAACATGTGTAAATTTCAATGTAATGTGAACAAACATTTTGCTGCACAACTCCCCACTTAGTATACCCCCAGTCACAATAGTCCCTTTACGTCTTAGTGGCAACAATTTCTTTTATTTTGCGATGAATAAAAGTGAAAGGGAAAAAAGAAAACAACAAAAAAACAACAACAATGTTTTATCACAGCGATATACAGTTTGGAGTCGTAACAACATACACTTAGTCAAGGTTCCAAAGGCCTCATTTTTATGCACCTACCCTGGGACGGGTGTACTAACTCTAGTAGAACATTTGTGTCTCTGTGTTCTTAACGAAAACTATGCCACAATTCTCAAAGATATTACTTTATATTCTTACATTTTTTCTGAATATTGAACAAACATTCCGGATACCTATGTTTGCTAGTCTGTCTGTCTGTCTGTCCGTCTGTCTGTCTCAGTGTTTCATATCTCTCTATCCTACTCTGTTCGGATATATTTATCTATATTTTCCTTTTTAGTTTCAACAATTTTTTCTAGTCTTTGTCTATCTCTCTTTCTTTCACTGTCCCTCTCTTCATGACTTTCATTGTCTTAGATGTGTCTCTCTCAGTTTTCCGTCTGTGGTTCAAGTCCAAATGATGACCATTTCTCTTAACACGTCCTACCGACCCGTCTTTGAAATCTCTCTCTCTCTCTCTCTCTCTCTCTCTCTCTCTCTCTCTCTCTCTATATATATATATATATATATATATATATATATATATATATATATATATATATATATATATATATATCGTGATGTCACATCGCATGCAATTGAAAAAAATAACGTTAATTTCTCTAATCAGTTTGAATTTGGACTCAAATTAAGACATATTAGTGATTTATTAATACACTTTCACCGATTGGAAACTCTGTGAAACTGGATTAAAGTATATTTATTAATTATTATTACTGTAAAGCTACATCTGAAAGTCTATCAAGGTCTACTGTATAAATACGATTCTACTCCAATTCAGAAAAATTGACTTGTGATCATTCTTCCTGCTATTATCACAAATTATTAATACATCATTGTTTTATATTAGGTAGTTTTGAGTCTTGCTCTTGAGTCCATTCAAAGTTATAACGAAAAGAAATTGGTTGTTAAAGAGTGTCATGGGTCAAATTTGACATACATGGGAATTTATGGGAATGGAAGAAAGGAAGTTGGGAGCCACGTGAATGCAGTTTGCAATACAACCAGTCAGAAATGAACGATGGAACGCCTGTATAAAAATGTAGCAACATAGATAATATACTGTCTCTCTTTCTTTCCACCCAATACCAGCAATGTTTAACCATCAGTCGGTCCAGCCAATAAGAACTCTTCATTCTTCCATCTTCAACAAGTTCCAATCAATACATTATTAGATTTGTTATTGCTGTTATTAATAGTGCTTCTATTTTCATTGTTAGTATCAATATTTAGTCTTATATTTTTGCTGTGAGATTTGTAAGCGTTGTCAATTTATTTCTTAAGCCTCTGTTCTTTGTTTTACTAGTCATCACTAGGGCTATGACAAGAGCAAACTCTTTTCCTTGTCTTGATCCATTGATATCTTATATGTTTTTATGTAGAGTGGTGTGGTTTTAGGTTGATTAATTGTGTCTAAGTGTCGGATATATACTCGAGAGTCAAAACAATGAAAAGAATATGCTGTTGTCATCGCCCTAGTCTAGAGAAACGAGAAGAAGACGCAAGAGGTGTAACATGTTTTATGGAGGACGATGAGAGGAGTTACTGAACATAAAGAGCCAAACACTAAGAGAAAGGAGTCAGTATTTTGCTCATGCTTAATGAGTAAACCTCCACCAGTACAATATGCACATGCATATGGAAAAAAATGTTAATAAGGAAAAAAGTCCCCCTTCCACATAATTCCAGTGCTGTGAGCAATAATTGTCCAAACTCTACTGAAAAAGCTATTTCGGCTAACAAATAACCAAAATCAAATGGTGGGCAAAGCATTTCACATTCGGCTGATTCCTGAATTTCTTGGCGTCTCACTTGACCACAGTGTCCAAATGGTTGGAACAGATAGAGCTGGTGTGCGAAATGTGTGGTGTTGACAATGGCAAGCATGTTTTACCACTCAGGTTGAAAAGTAGTGCTCTGTCAGTATACCAATGGTTAACCCATGATTATAGGGAGGATTTAAAGCAGATAAACCAAGCCCTTTTGTTCTAGATCCTTTTGTTGCATTTGACAAGTTTGCTAAAAAAGTCATTTTTACTCTTGGAAACTGTGGATGAATACTTAGGTGATCTAACCGATGGCTTAGTTGTGTTTTCATGTCAGGACTCCCGTTTTGTTAAACAATAATTGCATGGATCCTCAAAGATGGAAGACATGACCCTGGGACAGATTCTTTCTAGAACTCGAGCTCTCATGACAGAAGAGGTAGGTGGATGAGCCTCTTGTGGTTGGGCTATGCAGAATTCTTCTTCATGTACTTGTGGACCCACTTTTAACTCCCGACCAGCAGGATGCAGTCGTAGTGCATTTCCACAAGTGTGGAGGTCCCAATCACTTTGCTAGAGACTACCGGCAGTCTAGAGGCAAAGCAAGAACAATGCTCCCAACGACACACTGTTATTGGTGCCAACAATAAGGACATGTTGCATCGATGTGTCTGAGAAACAAAACAATGAGCAAAAAGCCAGCACTACTCTCTCCCCACTGGAAGAAGTGCTCCCCTATAACAAGAGTAAAAATCAATGGGTTAGATTGAATAGCATTAATCGATTGTGGCTGCTCCTCATCTATTATGAGTGGCTGGTTATGTCAACTCAAAGTACGAAAAAGTACCACAATTCTGATGGAAAGCAGGAAATGTCTGCTAAACCATGGCAGCTTAACTTTAACAGTGACCAACAGGAATCGCATGAAGACTAATGTACTGGTGGTAAACAGCAAATCATTGGGATTTGACCTCTTTCTGGGGATGAACATCATCAAGAAATTTGGCAGCATGCATATTGATGGAGGAAGCAAGGTACATTTTTCTGAGGCAGCTCTTGCTCTGGGTGCGACAATAGAGTTGGAACAGCCTCACTTTCATGTGGAGTTTGACTAACACACCATGGATGGTGTTGTTAAAGTGGTTTGGTGATCAGCTGCTAGAAAAATTATGTAACAGAATATCAGAGTATAACAACTCTGCAAAAGCTCATATAGAATATAAGAAAGAGCTACAAGCCTGGATTAATAATGAAGAGGAATTGGGGCTCCAAAGGACCTGATCTCACTAATTGCAGTCATTCAACAGAACAAACAAAAGGTGAAGCCAGTGTCCGACTATCAGAAATTAAATGAACATGTGGATCTATTTATGCCCCATGTAAACATATGCACCGAAAATGAAAAAGAATGATGGCAAGCAGGATTAAATACATCGGTGTTAGACCTACGAAATGTTCTCTGGATGTTTTATGACATATATTACTGTATATTTTATGATATATCATAACGTGATATTTTGGACATATATTTATGATATATCTTAATTACTTTAAGTCATACTATTTATCATGGTGCAGTAACCTTTTGAGGGATATTGTATTCCAAACAAGAACATAAGTTAACTGTCAGACTGCATACCTCACCTGACAATGTAAAGATGGGTCAAAATGTTATGTGGCCCTTACTTCTCCATATTCTATAAAGTATTTCCCAAGTTATGCCATAGAAATGTCGATAACTTAAAAACTATTTATTTGACCAGGCTGAAATTTAGCATGGTAGTTATTGTTATCAAAGAGCAACTTCATTGTTAATAATAATAATAATAATAATAATAATAATAATAATAATAATAATAATAATAATAACTCGAGGAACCTGGTGAAGTTCCACAAAGGACTCATTCATACCCAATATATTGATGTTGGCATTTTGTAGATGTTCAGCGTAAATGGAGAAGCTCTGATATTATTGTAGCTCTTTTGTTAAAACTGCAAAAGTACCCTGCCGGCAAAAAGAAAGTCTGCACTTGTAATTTTTTCAAAAACTGCAAATTTAAAGCTAAATTGAATGTAACTGTTTAAACAACCTATACCTCATTTGATTCGCCTTTTATTCTTCGATAATTTTACCTGTTCATATTTGACCTATTTTCCATTATGCAGACTTTCTTTTTGCCTCCTCAATTTGAAGTTATTTTTTTAAAATTGTTGTGAACGCTAGAATATTTCAATTAAAAGTCAAATATGAACAGGTAAAATTATAGACGAATAAAAGGCGAATCAAATGAGGTATAGGTTGTTTAAACAGTTACATTAAATTTAGCTTAAATTTGCAGTTTTTGAAAAAATTACAAGTGCGGACTTTATTTTTGCCGCCTGTGTATTTATCTAAGTTGGTAGGGATGCCCAGCATAGCCTGGCGTAAAGTATGCTTACATATGATATTTTGATTCTTGTAGATTTCGTATATACTATTATAAAGTTAAAGTTCTATCGATTTTTATATATTATAAAGTTGCGATTTCAAAAATAAAAAAATATATCCATATGACTTGGGTGCATTAGCTTGAATCGAAACCAAAACCAAAACTTATGAATATATATATATATATATATATATATATATATATATATATATATATATATATATAACTTGAGTTCCTTCAGGTATAAGTGAAACTGAAACCAAAACTTATGAAAAATTCTTCATAAAATTATTTATAAAAAAATAAATGATTTGAGTGCCATCACCTACAATTGAAACCCAAACCAAAACTTATTAATAATTCTTGGTAAAATTATTAATAACAAGAAATGGAAGTTCATAACAATTAAACGACAGTCACTCGGATGTAAGCGTGACACACAAAATAGATAACACACACGCTATCCTATTAATAGATGATGATGATGATGATGATGATGAAGAAGAAGAAGAAGAAGAAGAAGAAGAAGAAAATAAATGATTAAATAATTAAATAAAATAAATGGCTTAATCAGATTGACAAAAAAAATTTCTTTTTCAATTTTGCAAAAGGTTTGCCTGTTGTGAACGGTGAAAATGTTAAGGTACGGCTTGAATGTCTAAAGTCAAAAGAATTGACCTGATGCTCAAGAAAAAAAATCAAGAAAACATCCAAAAGTTGAGACTACTATGAAATTATGATAATAATAGTAATAATTTGATCACAGCAGGAAGTGTTTGGGTTGTGGAAAAATTCGGATTGAAAAGAGGTGAACGCCAGAATAGAAATGAATTATGGTGGAAAAGAAGAATAAAAGATGGCAAAAACTTAAGAAAAAATATGAACTTGCTTGAAACAAGTTTGAGAGGACAATTGGGTGCGAGGAAGACAGCGAAATTCAAACAACTGAATGAAAAGTATAGAGTGAAAAGAAATGGAATTAAAATTGTCCTAGAGGAGAACAAACAAACAATCCTAGTAAAAAAAAAATGAGACAGTGAAGATATGTGAAGAGAGAACTCAACAGTTCAGAGAAAATCGGTTATTTAGTTTGAACCAGAAGAAGCTCTATGAAGGACTGAATAGACAGTCAATTTATGTACATGAAGTACTAAAGTCAGAAGAGTGCACAGAGTCTTGGAAAGAAACATAATGGAAGTGCTTTGTGGCTGGAATATGTGAAGAATGGAATACAAAGTTAAAGCAAGTGAAAGTAAGCAAGGGGAAAGTAAATAATGTAAAAAGGGGTGGGATTTAGCTGCTTGTCGGGTTTGTCGGGGTATTTACATCGAGGAGAAGTGCTTGCAGTTCGTCAGAGAATTCACCATTGAAGTACTTGTAGAACAGGCAGGCGGATGCAACATTTCGTCGATGGGACAGAGGCTGAAGTTTAGATGACAGTTCAGGACCTATCAGATTGGCGACTCTCTTTTAAACCTTGTCTCGGAGCGAGAGACTAATAGCAGATGCACCAGCCCAAATCTGACAACAATACTCCATACATGGACGAATGGTGGCCTTATAGAGATATAGGATACTTTCGGCCATTAGTAGCTTTCTAGCACGGTAGAGAGAACCCACCTTCTTTGCAGCAGTCCTGGCAATACTCTCAATGTAATTGTTCCAACTCATGTTTCCTGTGAACGTTAGGCCGAAGAGTTTAAAAGATGTACTTTCAGATAAAGAGTCATTGGCCATTGCTATTGGTGGTAGGGAAGGTTTCTTGTAATTATTGAAGGAAACAAGTTTAGTCTTGGCAGCATTGAATGTGACCATTTATTTTTGTCCTCATTCCACTATGGATTAGATGTCATCCTCTAGTGTTTCTGTCATTTCTTTAGATATGTGTTCATTTGTTTTCCTGTCGTGTGTGTTATAGAGCATGGTGTCGTCAGCATATATACCCATCTCACAGACAATTTTGTCAGGGAGGTCATTTATGAATATTAGAAATAACAGAGGTCCAAGGATAGACCCCTGAGGCACTCCCGCATTTATAACGTATTGTTTAGATGTATGACCGTCGAGGACAACCTAGATTTTTCTCTTATCTAAGAAGGATTTAATTATGTCATGTATTCTTCCAGTGATACCATATGATCTGATTTTCTTGAGAAGACCCTCATGCCATACCCTGTCAAAAGCCTTAGATATATCTAGAGCTACCGCTCTACCCTCCCCCACTTTGTCCAGTGAATGGTATATACGTTGTGAGATCACAGTTAGGATGTCTGCTGTGGAATGGGCTTGCCTAAATCCATATCATTGGTCAGTCAGAAGTTTAGCATCTGTAAGGTGATGGACTAGAGCTTGGTTAATTATAGTCTCAAATATTTTGGCGAAAAGTGGGAGGAGGCTAATGGGGCGATAATTTACTGGGTCAGTTCTTTCGCCAGAATTCTTGAAAACTGGTACTACAGAAGCAGTTTTCCTGCAGGTAGGAAAGCAAGATTTATTAAGGCATTTGTTGTAAAGTTTGGAGAGAACTGGAGCTACTTCGGCAGCGCACTTTTTAATAGCACAGCCGGGATGAGATCAGGTCCACATGCTTTTGCAGTGTCAAGATTTTTTATGATAGCATGCACCTGAGAAAGGGCGATTTTCAGATCTTCTAGTGTGGTGTCTTCCTGCAAAGAAAAGTCAGGGAGGGGGTGGTTAGCAGAGTCCAGTGTGGAGTTGGAGGCAAACCGTCTGGCAAGCATGTTAGCCTTCTCAGTTGCAGAGCAAACAACCTCATGATTGTTGGATAGTGGGGGAAGTGTTGGATAGTGGGGGAATTGTTGATTGCCCATTATTTACTACATTGTTGTAGATTTTCCAGAAGTCACGGGTTCCTAATTTCTGTGCTTCGATGCGTTTTTGGTGGTTTCAGTAAATTCTCTCTTAGCTGTCGCTATTTCTTTCTTACAGTTATTTCTGGCTTCTATATAATTTTGTTTGCTTGATCTGAACTTATGTCGGTTAAATTTGTGGTATTCATGCTGTCTTTGCACTATGGCAGCTGCACAAGTAGAAGTAAACCATTTGCGCATGGGAACATGTGCTTCAATTGCCATATTGAGCCATTCTGTGGTCTCATTTGTACAATGTTCAGCAGGAAATGAAAAGATATTTTGCCATGGGGCATCCCTGATGAGATCCCTGATGGCTTCCCAGTCAGCCTTTTTATAATATCTCGTTGTTTTGAGCAGTGGCTTTTCAGTTTTGGCTTTAGAGTTTAGGGCGATTTCAATCATTACCACTGCATGATCGGCGTTCCCAAGAGGGCTGTGGGCACTCATTACACAGTCATCGGGAACTGTGGTCAGAAACAGATCTAGAAGTGATGTGTGTTGTTCTTGCTGGTCTGGGAAACGAAAGGTAAAATTATGTTGGACCATTTATTATTTATGGATGACTTAAAGTTGTATGCGAAGAACAAAGACCAATTAAATATACTTGTAAAGACTGTTCAAATGTTCAGTGATGGCATAGGTATGGAATGAAAAAGTGTTGTGCCTTGAAATTGAAAAGGGGAAAAATTGTTGAAAGTAAAGGAATAAAACTTTTGAATGGCGAAATGAGAAAAGAAGTTGGAGAAGAAGGAATTGTGGAATTAGATAAAATAAAAAAAACTGAAATGAAGTAAATAAATAGAAAAAATCCAAGAGAAGACTATGTTGGTTCTTATGTGAAGATTGAGTGAGAAAAACAAAATATCCCCAGTAAACACATGAGCAATAGCTGTATTTCGATATGGGGCAGGTATTATTCAATGGAAAGAAAATGAGCTGAAAGATATGGACAGGAAGATAAGGAAAACGATGACGATGAACGGAACTCTTCACCCAAAGAATGATGTTGATAGGTTATATGTGAAAAGAAAAGAGGGAGGACGAAGACTAATAGGTATAGAACGATATATAAAAGAAAAAGAAAATAGTCTGAAAGTTTACGTGTCCAACTGTAAGAAAAAGCTTATAAAGAGTGTGCATCAAAATTTTAAAAATTACAAGAATGAACTCGTAAGAAACAAGGAATTTAGGGCAATAAATAAACCAAAGATGAAAGACAAGTGGATTGAGAAGAAAGTATATGGCTAATTCATTCGAGATCTACCAGAGACAGTGGACAAAGGAAATACCTGGCGATGGTTGTCAAAATGTGACTTGAAGGTTGCGATAGAAGCCCTAATGTGTGCCGAGTAAGAGTAAGCCCTCAGGATGTGCTTATGTGAATTATCACATTGATAAAACGACTGAAAGTCCCCTGTGTCGACTGTGTAGATAGAAAGGTGAGAATGTAAAACATCTCGTCAGAAGTTGTGAGAAATTAGCTCAAAAGAAATACAAGAGATGATATGAGGGGCGTGCAATAAGTAATGCCCCTGACCCACTTCCAGTTGTCTGATCTTGCTGAAATTGTGCATGTGCAATGATTTATATCTCTACAGGTTATGTGGCAAATTACAGCTCTTAATTAATTGTGGTTTCTGTTTTACAAGTGTTTAAACTGAGTCAGGTGTGAAAAGGAGCCTGTTGAATGTTGAGCAGTGATCCGGTTTTTGTATTTGAAAGGACGCACACCACAGGAGACTTTTGATGAAATGAAAGAAACTCATGGTGATAATGCCCCATCATATGACCTTGTAAAACGATGGCATCATGAATTCAAACATGAACAGAAGTCTGTGGAAACAGCTCCCAGACCTGGTCGCTCCCCCCCCCTTCTGCTATTGATGAGGCATTTGTCCGTCAGGTTGAGGCTACCATTTTGGAAAATCGGCGCATTACTATTTGCCAAATAGCCTAAGATGTCAAGATTAGTACAGGGTCTGTGGAAACTATCATTCATGACCATTTGTATATGCATAAGGTGTCTGCCAGATGGATTCCCAGGTTGCTCACACCATTCCAGAAGTGAGAACGTGTCGAGTGCTCGAGGATGAATTTGGAGATGTGCCAAGAAGATAAGTCAAAGTTTTTCAACAGACTGATTACACAGGATGAAAACTGGGTCCATCACTATGATTCAGAGACCAAAGCTCAGTCAATGCAGTGGAAGCACTTGGACTCACCACCTCCAAAGAAGGCAAGGGTGCAGCCCTCCACTAGCAAGGTCATGCTCACAGTCTTCTGGGACCAGGACGGATTAGTGATGACAGATTTCCTAGCAAAGGGTACCATAATTACAGGAGCATATTATGCTTCACTTTTGAGGAAATTAAGGGAAGCTATCAAAATCAAGAGGCGGGGCAAGATCAGCAAAGGTACTCTCCTCCTGCAGGACAATGCTCTCTGGTCCACAACCCTCATGTTGCCAGATCAGAAGCACGGGCGTGTGGTTATGAAATCCTTCCCCATCCTCACTACTCTTCTGACCTTGCACCCTCTGACTTTCACCTCTTCCCAGCCATAAAGTTGTTTTTGAATGGAAAGCATTTCCCAGATGATGCAACCTTGATTTGATTCGTGGTTGGAGGCCCAACCTGAGGTGTTCTACAAAAACGGTTTCCAGAGCTGCATCAAATGATAGGAGAAATGCATAACTCTGAATGGTTCCTATGTAGAGAAAGACTAATAACTGTGCCAAGTTTCGTTGGTCTACTGCTATGGGGAAGTGGGTCAGGGGCATTACTTATTGCACGCCCCTCGTATGACAATATTACGAGAAAGGTACATTTGGATATATGTAAGAAAAGAGGGTTGAAATGCAGTGGAAAATGGTATGAACATGTTCTAGAAGGGGTTGTGGAGAGTGATAATGTGAAATTATTGTGGAATATAAATATCTAATAATATAATAATGTGATTGAATTATTGATTAACTAATAATATAATAATGTGATTGAATTATTGATTAACTAATAATATAATAATGTGATTGAATTATTGATTAACTAATAATATAATAATGTGATTGAATTATTGATTAACTAATAATATAATAATGTGATTGAATTATTGATTAACTAATAATATAATAATGTGATTGAATTATTGATTAACTAATAATATAATAATGTGATTGAAGCAACCGATAATCTAAATAACCACTGGACCTGACTGCTTCGACATTTTGGTATAGCATTTTTATCATACCCACGCATGTTTATATATATATATATATATATTTCTTTTTATTTATAAGATTATACGTAATTTTTATTTAATAAATTAGATGGTTTTCTTTGTAATCACCAGCGGGCTGTGATATTTCCCCCAAAAATTGCAACATCATATATTGCCATTTTTTTATTTGGAGGAATATCACCGCCCGCCGGTGATTCACCAGTCATGTGACATCACTAAAAGAAACTTTCGGTCAACATCAATATCTCGCTTAATGCAAACAGAAGTTTTTTTTTTACAGTATGGGTATATTAGAAATGTTTCACAAGTTTTAAATGAGAAAAATTGAAACACACGATTATTGAAAATTTAATCATGTGATTAAAATTTCATTTAAATGAACCACGTTCAGTCGCTTTCCTGTCACTTATTCATCTAAAATGGATATTAGCAGCAAAGCGACCATTGTGGATCGTTTTTACTATTCAGGAAATGAAAGACGTACGTTTGTTCAGTTACTGATCAGATTCCTATTTCTGTCATCTAAATTATTTAGAGTGAAATGAGTTCAGGAATTTATATCCAAACCTAAATATTATTTTTACTTTAAGTTACAAGTTTCATCGTGAAACCACCACAAACTTTGATATCTACTAACGTTGTATTAGAAACTGAAGGACTCCTAAAAATCTTTAAATATTGAATTTTTGGCATTTAAAAAAAAGTTAGCAGAATCTCGTAACTGAATGTCAAATCAATAAGAATCTGCTAAAAAATATTGAAAAAAAAACACGTAAAGAACCTTTCCCAAACATATGGGTAATAATTTGATTTCGTGATTCCTTTGAGTGTTTCCAATAAGAGGGATCGATTTATTGAAACTGTGTATTAAAAACTGAGCACCCCTTAAAAATCTTTAAATATTGAATTTTTTGCATTTTGGTTTGCAATCGCTGATAATCTGCTCAAAAAAAATGAAAAAAGATGAAATTAAGAAAAGTGGTACTCTTGCAGAATTTGACCCTAATCCTCTTAATACTTTTCTGTATTTTCATCTACCAATTTACGGTTTTCATAAAAAGCATTCATCTTTTCTTATAAAAAATTATCTTTGGAAAAAAACAACAACTTTTACTGCCAATTTTCTTAAAAAACAAACAAAAAAAAATTTAAGTTTTCTTGAAAAAACAACTTTCACCTAACAATTTACGGTAAAAAATTCATCCTTTCTTGACCCCCCCCCCCCCAACTTTTGTTAATAAAACAATTGCAATAAATAAATAAATAAATAAATAAAATAATAATAAAAGTAAGTTTTTGTTATCTTTTATTTATTGCATTTCTATTTTTTCCGGTTTGTTTGTTTTGAAATCAGTCTGCGCCTGTTACTTTGCCCGGCTTAATCCGGTGACTGCCGGTTGAGAGCGAACCATAATTGACGAAAAATCCCGAGGATTCGGGTCAAATTCTGCAAGAGTACCAAAAATATATACAGTTTTTCATTGTACAGGTCGGTCGATAAAAGGGTGTTTATTGGTTATTGTAGCGAAATCGACCAGCCAAGAAGTTGATACTTAATTTAAAAAACCATGATAACTACTTACATTTTTTGTCAATTTCAACAATAAGCAATGTTATCTTCCCAATTGTCATGTTAAAATTATTCTTTCATAATTCAACGAAAAAATGATTTCAGCAATATTTGTTTTGTCACGTGACATGTGACATAAAAACAAGGGAAATAGCTAAAATTTCTAATTTCAAAGAAAACTATTTTCTTAAATAATTAATTTCCACCTTATCTTTTTTCGTAAGTTTTGGATATTTTCATTATTGTGACATGAAAATTCAGTGGATGCTATTGGTTTCATTTGAAAATCAATATTTCGATTTCCGTTTTCTCTACAATAATGAAGAAGTAAAATGTTTACGAATATTTTCATTAATTATATTTGAAAGCAATATATTTTCTCCAAAAAGTGTGCGAAAATAAGGATATTTATTTGAATAAAAAAAGAACAAGAGTTTGCCAAACTATTCCCCCCCCTTTTTTTTTTTAACCTGTCCTACATTTTTACATTTTTTCTTCTTTCTCTCTTCCTTTCGAATTATCAACCGCCTCCCACTTACTTTGTTGGTTCTTTTAACAGTTTTCTTTACAATTTGTCTATCGATTTATTTTTATACTTTCATACAAAAAAATCGGGTAATGTTTTTTAATTCACGAGATTTTCCAGTGCGTGCTCATTTACATGTCTATAGTAAAATTAAACTCTCATGGTTTCCTCTCTTTCAACCTCAGGAAGAACGGGCAGTGAACGTGCATGTAATGATTTAAACAGATACACCATTTTAATTGAGGATATTGCACTTCACAATTCACTTGGAGTTTACAATAACCATAAGCAAGGCTCAGGGACAATTTTTACATTTGTGTGACTTACATCTACACCTTGATTTCTTTTCACATGGACATGTTGCGTGTTCTACAGTTGGAAAATCAGACAATCTTTACATCTACACAGAAAAAAGAACACCTAAAAATATTGTGTATTCACAAATATTGAGAACATAAACATAAAAAACCCATACATTTTGTCTTTTTTGTTTTTGTGTTCCATTTAAACAAACTGAGCGTGGCCGGGTACAGCTAGTATATATATATATATATATATATATATATATATATATATATATATATATATATATATATATATATACACAATATATATACAGTAGGATACAGCTAGTATATATATATATACACACACACAATATATATATATATATATATATATATATATATATATATACACACACACAATATATATATATATATATACTTTATCAATGAATAGAAATAATAATGTGGGGGGGGGCAACTGCCAGGAAGTATATTGTATGGTGCATCACTCATCAGCCAGATTGTCAGTTAATATCTGATCTAGTTGATTTGGCTTCTCCACGGGGTTACTTTAACCCCATAATTAAAGCGAAAATAGGTCATTCACTCTCACCGTTACTCCTCTCTCTCTCTCTCTCTCTCTCTCTCTCTCTCTCTCTCTCTCTATCACACATTCATCTGTCTGCAATGTTGGGGTCGAGTAGAAGGAAATAAATGTCGTTACCATATTCAATATTTTCAAAAGTTTCTTACAAGGTTTTTCGAAATTATCGCACCCGAAGAATCTCTGTATGTTGAAAGAAACAAAATCAAAGTAGATTGCCGAGTCTAAAAAAAAGTTTAAAAGGACAAATAAAAGAGTCGGTTTACTTTTATTTGTTTCAATAAATGGCGAAACTTTTGTGGTTCCTGTTCACTTGCCTTTATAAGAGCAGAGTTAGAAACAAAGTCAGTTTTTATGCGGGAAGAGGGTGGGATGATATCCAGCCCACAATAGAAAGGACACTCTAGAATAGGACAACAAGGAAAAGTTCTTTAGTTTAAAAGCATTTCTCTTTCACTGATTGAGAAAAGATGAAGTTTTGTACAAGAATAACTATTTCCCTTCGCTCCTAGCCAAAAGGTCATGGTGCTATTGATGTTATTTAATGCTGAGCTAATTTCATAATTTAATTCCAGCACGTAATCGAACTTGATCACCACCACCGAAAGAGTAGGCCGGTGAATATGACAGCACAACGTCACTAGTTTCCGGCATTCAACCAAGTGGTCACGCTAACAGACATAAAATGTATGGCTACCGATTGTGTTACCGATTGTACATGGCTACCAATATGTGTTACCGATTGTCCATGTATATTCTAAATAGAAAGAAGAATTCTCCATTTGGATAATAATTATAATTGCACATTGAGATAATTTTAATCTAACAAAATATAGTAAGGGAACTAATTTTTGAACTTTTATTTCTATCGGAGAAAGTCGAATATTCCATTTTATTTATTTATTTTACTGTAAAACAAACAATTTTTATTTAATATTTTTAGCCCGTTCTTTTAATAATAAATAACACTTTTTACTGAGTATTTCCAAATATTTTAAAGTTAGCATTTTTCACGACAGTTTTTATTTATTTTTTTATCTTTATTTATTTTTTAAATTTTTTTACGATCGGTGAATTTTTAATATTTTAGCACCGGGCGTAATTTATTTCTTTGAAATATATTAAAAATGTCAAGTTTTTGTTTTTTATAACATTTTAACTGTAAATAATTTACATGACGGGTTTGTTTTACTATACACATAGATTCGAAAAATTGTCAAAAAACAAATATATAACAAATAAATGTTATCAAAGTAAAGATAAGTTACTTTTCTACCAAACTGGATAATTTTTTAGTGTTTTATTTAATGTAAAGTGTTTATTCGGCACGAAAAGCATACAGTGTTTACCGATGTATTTGAAAAATGCAAATGGCGGCATGCTCGCTGTTGAGCATGATAAGTTTGGGAAAAGGAGTTTAAACAAAAAAATTATACAAAATACTGTTATAAACTCGCTCAATATATGTTACCGTAACATAGGCGGACATATATTCGGTGGGGTTTTAACAGTATTTTGTATAATTTGTTTGTTTTAACTTATTTTCCCAAACTTACTGAGTTCAATAGCGAGCATGCCGACATTTTTCTTTTTAAAATATATCGATAAACATTGTATGATTTGCGAAGCGATTACACGTTTTAAAGTGAGTAAAACCACTAAAAACCTTTCCAGATAGGTAGAGGAGTAACTTATCTTGCCTTTGATAACATGTATTTGGTATATATTTGATTTTTGACTACTTTTTCGAATCTATGTGTATAATAATACAAACCCCTAAAAACATATCCAGTTATGTAGAAAAGTAATTTATCTTGCCTTTGATAATATTTATTTGTTATATATTTGTTTTTTTGACAACTTTTTCGAATCTATGTGTACAGTAATACAAACCAAAAATTTAATTTAACTTGGAAATAATATTTAAAACACACGTGCATACACTGCAAAAGCACCCTTCTTCTTCTTCTTCTTCTTCTTCTTCTTCTTCTTCTTCTTCTTATTATTATTATTATTATTATTATTATTATTATTATTATTATTATAATAATAATAATAATAATAATAATAATAATAATAAAAAAATAAAACTGAAAAAAAACTGGTGTAGATGACATCGACTGGCGCCACACCAACTAGTTGTGAGGGAGGGTTGAAAGACTGAGGTGGGAGAGTACTAACCAAATCTCCACTGGAAGTGTGCAGTTCAAATTTGGTACCTTGGGGAGGCATTTTGTCACCCAAACCCCAGGAAACATCAATCAACCGATGTCAACGAGAAAGCAGTGACTTGATACACTATGATTTGAAGTCAATGCCATTGTTCATAATGGCACCCATTAAACGTAAATAAAATGAAATAAACGCAACCACATGAAATGTATCATTGTCTTTTTCTTATTTAATAAGTAACAAGTCAAGTCATGAAGATCTGTGGACTGTCATATGCTCCTCGCGTTCACCACCACATGGTTTAAAAATTAGAACAATTCTGTAATTAAAATTTTAGACGAGGAAAGATCGTCTAAACGCTGTGCTTAAGCAATAGTATTCTGAAGAATTAAAAAAATGTACATAAAAAATTGAAAGGATAAGGCATTGTCGGTGATATCTTCTTAGGTTTCCGGAACAATTAGGTTTCAAGAATCCCAGAAAATAAATAAAATAAAAGACAGTTTCTTCAGTCTGACCCGCGCACACTAGAAACAAACGAATGATAAACTTAAGTTGTTTTGCTTTTCGCCACAAGGTCAATTTTTAATATAAAGGAAAGATTTATTTTAAGAAAAAAAATGGGGGGGGGGGACTACTAAATATTCATTTTTGGTGCGTTTTTTTTTATTTAAATAAAAAAAAAAAATTTTTTTACAAAACTTTTAAGAAGCAAATAAATCAGTGGCCATATTTGTCAACACTGAAAATTCTATTTTCGCCTTTTTGTGTCCTGAATTCTCGTTTTGAATTTGAGAACGCACCCAAAAATAAATACTTAGTAATGCCCCTATTTTTCTCATAACAAACCTTTCCTTGTGATGAGCAACAAAACAACCATTTGTTTATAGTGTGCACATGTCAGCAGGAAAAAAACCCAAATAAACTGATGTAGACTCGAAGTTGCCCTGCAGCAACTCCCCCTAATGAACTATACTCTCTGGCGGATCAATGCTTCCCTGTAAGTTCTTCGGCCATAGACTGGCCAATCGACAGGCAGGGCGCATTAATCCTACTGTCCTCAAAAAGAGTGCAGGGGACATCCAACAGTCAGCACAGAGCCGCGATCGAAGACACACCTTCCTCTTCTCCTCACCCAGCACCGACAGTCCGACTTGGACCTGACTCTATAACTTTTAGCTCCACCACTATTATCCCGTTGAATAAATACTTGCAAATGTTTAATGTTAAAAGGAGTTTGTCGTTTTTATCGAGGGTTCTAAAAGATAAATAATTAGCTGGGGTACAACTACCCCACTAAAACTTTACCAACCAATCTTATATCGAAAAATAAAAAAAAAAACTCAAAAAGCAAGCAACAAACTTTTTTTTTTTGGCCTTATATAATAAAGAAAAAATGTGTAAATTAAAAAATTTGGAAGATAAAAAAAAAAAAAAAGCAGGGGGTGATGTAGCAACCCCCCCAATGAACTATACTCTCTGGCGGATCAATGCTTCTCTGTAAGTTCTTCGGCCCTAGACCAGCCAAGTCTGGACACTTTGGATCCATCATCACCTGAATTTGCAACTTGCAAATTCGCATACCTGCCTGTGCCCACTTCAGACACACAGATCATTTGTGACACCGCAACGTATTCACCTCGACCACTAGTTCCAATGACTCATCGTAGAGTTGTTTTTGACACCCTACACAATCTGGCACACCCCGGATGCAAAGCCACAGTGAAGCTGATTACAGCTAGATTTTTCTGGCCAAATATGACGCGTGATATCACTGCCTGGACACATTCCTGTGTATCCTGCCAAAAGTCAAAGGTGCACAAGCATATCCGTGCACCCCTAGGAACATTCAGCACCCCAGACGCTCGGTTCAGCCATGTTCACATAGATCTGGTTGGACCATGGCCGGTCAGTCAGGGATTTACTTATCTCCTGACCTGCATAGACCATTTCACACGGTGGCCTGAAGCCATTCCCCTCACAGACATTTCGGCTGAGTCCGTAGCGTGAGCCCTTATATCAGGCTGGATATCGTGTTACGGAGTTCCCACCACTGTAACCACGGATCGTGGTGCACAGTTTGAATCCCACCTATTCCAGGAACTTTCCAGAATTCTAGGGATCCAACGTATTCGCACGACAAGCTATCACCCAGCTTCGAACGGGATGATAGAGCGCTTCCATCGCCAATTAAAAGCTGCACTACGTGCTTATCCTGACCAACAGAGATGGAACGAATACGTACCTGTTGTTCTCTTAGGCTGTCGTGCTGCCATTAAAGAGGACCTGGGATACTCTCCAGCCGAACTAGTTCATGGTGCACCTCTATCGTTGCCAGGTCAAATGCTGAGCCCGATGGAGTCTGCACAAATGGATTCAGCTCTATACGTTGACAGACTGCGAGCTTATTTCAATAAGCTCCATCTTATGCATACTAGGGAACAGACCATAAAATCTTCGGTCCCAAAGGACATTTCGTCTTGGACTCACGTTTTCCTTAGGAAGGACTCTGTGAAAGCCTCTCTTACTCCACCTTATACCAGTCCTTATCGCGTGCTCTCACGTACTAACAAACTTTTCACCATAGACATCAGTGGTAAAAGAGAAACTGTCTCTATTGACAGAATAAAAAAAGCCTTTCTAGACACGAAAACGCAAGAGCCACTAATTCCCCCTACATACATGCATCATCAACATACACCTGAAGCAAGTACTCCCAATGCAGACAACTACGTTACTACCACGCGTAGTGGTCGTAGAGTGCATTGGCCAACGAAGTTGTGCAAGACTTTATATATATAAAAAAAAAAATTAAAAAAAAAAAAATTTTCCTCACACAAAATTTCTTTTTGCACAAAGACATTTTCTTCTTTTATAAAAAAATAAATAAAATCCTTTTTCTTCATCCTCAGCATGAAAACCCAGCTTTTCACTGAAAAGCAAGAACATTTTCTCATAAAAAACAACTTTTGTGAACATTTTCTTTTCTCTCTTAACAACTGCTACATTTCTTCTTTATCGGCTTTCCGCCTAAGCAGGGGGTGATGTAGCAACTATACTCTCTGGCGGATCAATGCTTCCCTGTAAGTTCTTCGGCCATAGACTGGCCAATCGACAGGCAGGGCGCATTGATCCTACTTTCCCCAAAAAGAGTGCAGGGGACATCCAACAGTCAGCACAGAGCCGCGAGCGAAGACACACCTTCCTCTCCTCCTCAACCAACACCGACAGTCCGACTTGGACCTGACTCAATAACTTCGAGCTCCACCACTATTATCCCGTTGAATAAATACTTGCAAATGTTTAATGTTAAAAGGAGTTTGTCGTTTTTATCGAGGGTTCTAAAAGATAAATAATTAGCTGGGGTACAACTACCCCACTAAAGCCCCTTTCATTTTGCTTATTTTCTGGAGTCTTTGAAACAAAATTGATCCGACTTTTCTTTTGAAACAAATGCAAATCTAAATTGAATTCAAACAAATGAGTTTCATAACAAAATTTAAATTTATAAAATCTCACAAATCTCTGTAGTTGAAGTAGCATTAGTGTTAGAAACGGCAAAGTAGTGTGATTAGTTTATTTCGTAATAGACATCGCGGCAAAAATTACGAAATTTGCAGTGACGTGTAGAGAACATTTTCAGGGCAGGTGTTCAAGTGAAAAAAAAAAAAAACGGCAAAAAATATAGTAATGGTGGTGCTCAGACCTATAATAGATTCCTCTGAAAAGAACACTTTTAAAACTGGGGTAAAAGGGACAAGTGCTTGAATTTATGTTCTCAGCAATTTCTATTATTATTATATATGTACAGTATGATCACGTTGGTACATCGGTTCTCGTCCGATTATTGAAGTTAAGCAACTATGAGCCTGGCCAGTACTAGATAAGTGACCATTTTGGAATAGCAGGCACTGTATGTGCTCTCCACTTATTCTCGCATTGTTTTCAGTTGTAGTGAATTTACTTGCCACTGGAATAAAAACAGTGTAGGAGAGATGTGGTCGGCGATTGGATTGCACAACTCTTTCCACAAAAAAAAAAAAAAAAAAATTCACGCGCTAGTCACAGCATCATCAGTGATAATGTTCGTAGTCTTTATCAGCCACGATGGACGAACCTTCTGAATGTGAGAGAATATATATATATATATATATATATATATATATATATATATATATATATATATATATATATATATAGCTAGAGACACTAGTGTTTCATCCTTACAGGAATCATCAGTGCAGGGAGTTACGATTACCGCCGAACAATAAATTTTGATTTTAAAGTTCAACTTACAGTTTTAATTTTCTTTCTCTTATAATAAGCTCCACTCTCTATTGCATACTGACCTTTCTTATTCGGTTGGGATTAATTATCTATATATATATACTGTTATTTATATTAGTTCGAAGTTTACCATTGCGTATATCACATCTACAC
>NC_136483.1:130129636-130344636 GCF_053919585.1 Euprymna scolopes | reverse complement strand
AAGCAAAATAAATGCGGGTTGATAAAAGTTTCAACATTTTTTAAAGATGAAAAGATCAAATAATTAAAAAATAGTAATTTTTATATAAAAAATTCTGTTATTTATTTCACTTACCTCAAAGTTGTAAATAAAATTGGACATAAATTCAATATTATGTTAAAAAAAAACAAAACACTTTCTGGATAATTTTTTTTCTCGGTAATATAATTATTCGAATTACAACAACAACAAAACAATTCTAAAAAATAATTATTTTTAAAAAGCTGTAAATGATATTAAATTCAAATATTACGCGATATGAAGTTTAAATGGATTTTTTTTTTAATAACAGGTTTCCAATAATAAAATATATATTCATATAAAAGAATATAAGACTATTGAGATAATAAAAATTGTAAATCCAAAATCAACCTTTAAAAAATTCGTTTTGATTTTATTATTTAAATTGATAGAGGGTGGTCCTTATGTTTGGCGCTTTTTTTCAAAAATGTACGGAGGCTTGTAAAGAACATTATTTTTAAATACATGTGTCAACAGAATACGTTAAAATTAATTTTATTCTATTAACTCTAGTCTGTGTAGTTCGTTAATAAAAATGTATTTGTTTTACAAAAGTAAATTTTATATTATTTTTTATCTATAGTAAAAAAAAAACAAACCCAAAAACTTACTCCATTAATAATTATAACGCGAACGCTTATCCATAGAAATTAACACAAACACACGGAATGATGACGTCACTATTAAAATGTGTACTACTGACGCTTTACACATCGCCATGGAGGTACCTAATATATATGAATTTCGTTGTTGATTTTTTTTTTAAACGATAATATGGTTAGCGTCTCCACCCTGGAGATTGTTTTCTTTTTTTTTTGTTTTTTCGCCCATTTTTTATTTGGACGTAAACAAATAATATTTATTCTATTTATTTATTTTTTATTATTTCTTAAAACAGTAATCTACGGACATGCATTTTTCGGGGCCCTATCCCTCATCAGCGTAGCTTACTGTTACTAGGAATACAACCCCAAACCTTATGTATTACAGTCCGGCGTCTTAATCCATTACACTATGAAGCCATAGACAATTTTAGATTTTGTTTGTTGTTGATTTTTTTAAACGATAATATGGTTAGCGTCTCCACCTTGGAGATCTTTTTTTAGAAAATCGCCCATTTTTATTTGGACGTAAACGCAGTGTGTATATATATATATATATATATATATATATATATATATATATATATATATGTGTGTGTGTGTGTGTGTGTATACACACACTGCGTATCAAATTATTAACGAGTTTACATATTTTTTTTAAATATTTAAGGAACGATTGAATAAAAATCCATGAAACTTCGAGGAAGTGCTTACAATACTATTCAGCTACTCCAGTCAGAAAATAAAAGTATTTAAAGCAGTATTTGCGAAACTCAGTGTGTCAAGTTATTAACGATGTTGAGGAAAAAAAAAACACAATATACCCATAACTTGTTTATTGAAATAATTTTCAAACATTAAATAAACTAGGAAAATGCTTAGAACACAATAACTACATAGCAATGTCTACGTTGATATAATTAGTGGGGGATATGTGATCTTTTTTATGAATGACTCGTAAAAGAGGTTGGTCCGCAGAATTAGTCAAATTTGTGTTTTCGTCAATAGTTATTCCTTGCGATAACTCTTGGAGAGCATCCCACAACTCGCGGTACCTCTTGTAGAGCATCCCACAACTCATCTTTGCTCTTAAATTGGCGTCAAATTGCATAGAGACGTTGGTCCAAGCGTTCTCAATTGGGTTCAAATCTGGTGAATTCGCAGGCCACTCCATCTTCCGTAGCCCAGAGAACCCCAGTTGTTGCAAACACTCTTTGCTTTTGTTTGCTTCATGCGAGAGAGCATTATGCTGCATAAAAATAATGGTTCTTCTGAACGTCAACCTTTGCTTCTTCGGCCATGGTACAAAGTGCTCTTTCAGAAAAGCTATGTAAGCATTTGACGTCATTTTTACGCCTTCTGGGACTCTCCATGAGTCGATAATCCCAGCCCAAATCATTATCCAACCACCACCTTGTTGGCGCCTTAAACGCTGATGACGATGCGGTTCATCTAGGACCCATCCCTTGCTCCAGCCATCTGGGCCATCAAGAGTGACACGCATTACATCCGTGAACACAACTTTGGAAAAATCCGTTTTCATGTTGTCCTATGCCCATTTCAATCGGTTTTGTATGTGATGTTGCTTTAATGGAGGCTTTGTCACAGGCTTAACAGACTGTGCCACTTCTTTCAGAAGGTGACATTGAGTACTTTTTGAAACATTCTTTAATCCGGCTTGGTCAAAGACTTCTCGACTTGTCTGGACAGTGTTCTTAACAACTTCACATTTAATTTGGAGTAGAGAACGGCGTGAAACAATTCTAGATTTACCTTTATCAGCTCCCTTACGTACCTTTGTAGGGTCCTTGACAAAGTTCTTCACAGTTTGGTGGTACCTTCCTATCATTTTCGATATTTCGATGGTAGTTTTACCTTTTGGTAGCTGTTTTGTCATACTACGCTTTTCAGAACTAATCAAACCACCTTTACAACCAATTTTATTGACGAAACAAACTGCCTTGTTAATAATTTGATACACCTCAAATACTGTGGATTCAGCAATTACGATGGCAAGTTGTTTATATTGCGCGGAACAGTACGAAAATTTCACAGTACGTGCAACTCAGCATTGCCAACGTTTCTGAAGCTTTTGATACGAAACTACCGGTAAGTTTCTGAAACTGGTAAAAAAATGTTATCTCGTTAATAATTAGACATGCAGTGTATATATATATATATATATATATATATATATATATATATATATATATATATATATATATATATGTATATATATATATATTTTATTTTACTATATTTCTTCAAACTGAAACATAATTATCAAAGTATACTTACGCAGATAGATATGAAAAATCTTTATTAAAGTTTGTGCCTATTTCCATTCTATGGAGGCCAGGCGCGAACGCAGACCCCACAATTTTATTATACCATCCCTATTTAAGTAAAAACATACTTATCAAAGTATTCTTATGTACATCTATATTAAAAAAAAAAACACTTGTAAACGTTTTTTTTTTCTAATTTGTAAATTTTTTATTTCCATACTTTGTGGATCAGGCGCGAACGCTGACCCCACAATTTTAATGAACCACCGTTCTGCCAGATCAAACATACCCATTCCTGTGTCTCGATACATCTATCATTATATGTAATCAGTTTTTTAAAATAGTCAACCATATAGGAGCCTATTCGTGACCACACACACACACACACACACACACACACACACACACACACACACACACACACACACACACACACATTCAGCTTTATATTTATAATATATATATATATATATGTATATATATATATATATATATATATATATATATATATATATATTCACAATCCAACAACGTTGTAGCTCACTCGAGCCATAAAAGCCAACAAACCGGAAGTCCAAGACTTGAGTTTCGCCCTCATTTGGGCACATCAGTTAAAAACGTCCGAACTCGAGATTCAAAATCACGCGTGAGGCATCAACTTGGGTTCTCAGTGGTTGAATGACCACATCTCTTGTTTGAGATGAAGTAGATATATTCCATAGTCGGATTTCGCCGCGGTTTCCTTGATCTGCGCAAGCTAATGGACTTTCTTGTGTGTGGTGGGTTGCTCAGGTGGCAGGGTACTCGCCTCGCATGTAAGAGTAACGGTTTCAAATTCCGAGTTCGGATGTGTTTAACTGATGATCCCAAATGAGGGCGAAACGCGAGTCTTGAACTTCCGGTTTGTTGGTATCCATGGCTCGTGTGAGCTGCAAAACGTTGTTGGGCTATTGAAATAATTATATCAGGTTGACAAGAAACTTTTTGCGGTTTTTAACTTTTAAATCCAAATGAACATATTTCAGCTCGAACATATCTTAGCTCAAACAAAAAACGAAATAAGTACCACAAGAATCAATATACTTTTACCAACAAGTGTATTTATGCCACTAAGATAAAAATCTTGCGTACTGGTGGGGATGAAGGTGTTTGTGATATTATTTAGGTTTTTGAAATATTTTTTACGCAGAAAGTTGTCGAGATGCTTGAAAAAGTGGTAGTCGGTAGGTGAAATATGTGGATGAGGCAGAGTTTCGTAGATGAATTCGTTCAACATCTGCAAGGTCTGTTTTACAACGTTCGGTCGGGCATTGTCGTGGAAGAGAATTGAGCCTTTTCTGTTGGCTAATGTTGGGTGTTGTTATCGAAGTTTCTGATGTATTTCATCCATTTATTGACAGTACTTAATCGCCTTATTGGTTTCACCTGCATTCAAAAACTGCAATGGATGAGACCAGTCGCAGACCACCAAACAATCAACATGACCTTCTTTTGGTGTAACTCTGGCTTCGGAAAGTGTTGTGGAGCTTCATCGGCGTCTAACCACTAAGCTGAGCTTCGCTGGTTGTCGTAAAGAACCCACTTTTCATCGCAAGTCACAACTCGATTGAGAAACGGGTCGTTCTTGTTTCGCAAAGCAAGGGAAGATGACACTTCATAACGGCGTTCCTTTTGGTTGTCGTTCAATTCGTGAGACACCCATTTTTATGCCTTTCCAATCTTTCTCAAGTGGTTGGAAATCGTCGTATATGCTATGTCTAATTCAGAAGCACATTCTTGAACAGTTGTGCGTGGATTAGCTTTGACTAAGGCTCTTAATTGATCACTACGCTCATCACCTTCAAGACTCGTCACCGTCACAGAATTTTTATAAACCGCCATTGTGCTGTGCGTTTAGTAGAGGTTCCTGATATCGCGAGCTGTTTCAGCAGCTTTTGGGCTAAGCTGGAATTGAAATAAGAAATTGTGCGAATTTGCCTTTTTTCCATCTTGTATTCAACGTTTTGAAAATAAGACATAATTGTTTTAAAACGATTACAATTAAACAATTAGATAGAGCGAAAAACGCTCTTCAAAATGATGTAAAGGTAGTATAACGAAAACTTATTTGAAAATATATCAGTTGAAAACAAAATAAAAAAGTTTCACAAGAACTTTCATGCCCACTCAATATCATCTCTCTCTCTCTCTCTCTCTCTCTCTCTCTCTCTCTCTCTCTCTGTCTATATATATATATATATATGCGTTTTCTTTAAATAAATATACGTTTGTAATGTATATATTCAATAAGGTTATCCTAAAATTGCGACAGTTTATAAAGCTCAATGAAAATGGATTTACACTTTCAGAGCGCATGTAACTTAATTAAATATTTCAAAATCACATTCATATTGTTTAAATTACTGCGTCTTACACATGTTTCATTGAATAGCATAAACCAAACAAATGATCAGAGACATTACACATTAGTTCATCAAAGAAAATATGCAGGCTATTTTCCTTGGTTAAAAAAGGGAAGTTTATTTAAAAACAAATTAGAAAGGTTTAAAAGATATAAACATCCAACATCCAGTAAAAACACCCACTTTTTTTAGATAAAACATTGAAGACATGACGATATATGATTGCTGTTTCCTGGATATTAATCTGATAGAATATTTATAAGATAGTTCTCGAGTGGATTTGAATCATAGTATATTTTTTTGATTTATTTATATAAATATCATTGGCTACATATTTGTATTTATGTTTCAACTGCGGATTTCTAAAAAACCATGTATGATCAAGCCATGATACATTTAGTAAGTTTGAGTATTAAGAAATCTATAATGGTCCGATGATACTGGACTTCGAAAAATATCGTAGTTGAAACTTGTATACACATACGTAACCAATAATGTTTGCACTATATATATATATATATATATATATATATATATATATATATATATATATATATATATGTGTGTGTGTGTGTGTGTGTGTGTGTGTGTTCTTATGCTTACTTGATGTGTCTCTCTGTACACGGGTTGATGTTTTGATACTTCCAATTGCATTTTCAGCTAACCAAATGATTGGGTATTGAGATGCCGTTGCAACGACAATTTGAGTGCATTTCCATTTCCGTCTTCCTGTACTGTTATGTGTTAGAACTGTGGTTGCGGTTGTGCTTTGTAGGGGAGAGAGAGTTGGCGTATATTTTTATTTGTTTAAATTCTAATTATTATTTTACTTTTGTTTTTTATTTATTTATTTTTGGTGATGCTTCAGTTATGCAATACCTATTAACAATTCGCCGCTGACTAAACGACAAGTCCCTGGTAGCGGCAAAAAAAAAAAAAAGAAAAGGATGAGGGTGTGTGCCCGTGCCCGTGCCTGTGAATGATTGCGTGTGTCTTTTAAAGATAAAAACAATAATAACTTCGATGCTTTTAACGTAGAGAAAATTTCAGCGGAGAAATCGATTTATTGATTTTCCATCCATTTAAAGTACATTCTTATATCAAGTCTTCTTATATCAAGATCAATAATTGATTAGTTGAATAAGACTCTATCAATAAACTGTACTTATATTATGCCGACTTATTCTTATAGCTGATTTCGAAAATTTTTCAACCCCAAAAGGAACAATAACCGTAATTCTTGAACTCCTTACACTTTCTTCTTCTTATTATATATTATTATAACTAGCGGAGGACGCTCGGCGTTACCCGGTCGTAAAATACGCTTACATATATTTTAATTCATACAGATTTCGTATCTATTAGCACAGAGTAAATTCTCCATTGAATATATATATATATATATATATATATATATATATATATATATATATATATATATATATATATATATATATATACCCGTTCACCCAAACTTTTTCATGATAAAGCTAGAACCCAGAATTAGATGGAATCGAGCAATTGCATCGACAACGGACAACGCTAGACCCAATGACGTGCTCCAACATAGGCGCGAACCCAGGTCCTCGCACGTATGAAGTGTGCAATACTGATGCCATAATCATATGGGCTACGGCGCGTTACTTGTCACATAGTAGAATGTAGAACTAGATAAAAATATAAATTAAAATCGAGGCATAACCAATAGATTACGCTGTAGCCCATATGGTTAGGTCGTCAGTATTGCAAACTTCATACGTGCGATTACCTGGGTTCGCGCCTATATCGGAGCACTCACTGATGATATGCAGTAGATCGAAACCAGGTTTGGCATTGTCCGTTGTCGATGCAATTGCTCGATTCCATCTAATTCTGGGTTCTAGCTTTATCATGAAAAAGTTTGTGTGAACGGGTATTTATATATATCTATCTCTTAATGTCTTATATATATATATATATATATATATATATATATATATATAGTACTATTTTCAAAAGTAAAAGAAATGACTTGGTTGCCATCAGTTAAAATTGAAACCAAAACATTTAATGCTGCAGCCGCGTTCCCTGCTGTTTGAGCTATCGACAGATAGATAAAAGTTTTAAAATTAAACTACTTTAAGCTTTGAACGGATTTGCGCATGCGCAAAAATAATAGAAATAACATGTTGACAAGTTGAAATGTGATTAGTAGTTTAAGAAATAATCGGTTAAATATGTTCACACAGACACATACATGCATACATCTCCTGTTTCATTTATACAGATAATAATATACATGTTGAACTCTTTAAATCATTCTATTGAAAAACATAAAGGAAACAAACTGAGAATTATTTCAAGTAAGTTGTCCCCTCAATTATGAACATTATAAAACTTCCGGTAATATGTTATGACGTCATATATGTGCACGCGTGCACATATATGACGTCAAATGAAAGTTTCATGAATACGGATAGAAGTAAGTTACATTTTTTAAAACAAGTGCATAAATTAAAAAAAAATACTTTTAAACAGATCGAATTCTAACTGATTTTGCATTTTGACACCGAAAATAGACGAAGGCTCCACTGAATATTATCAATCCCCAAAAGGGAAAAGTATATAAAAATGCAATATTTAAACAAACATTATTAAAGACAAGAGCTTTTTATTTTAGTTATACCTTTTTTTATTTGTTCAATTTTTCAGATGATGTTTTTTGTGTAGAGATCAAAGGTATTAATCATAGTTAGATTTTTTTCTCTTCGAAGCATATCGCGATTTTTTACTTTTCGTCTTTCGTCAAGACATCGCAAGGAAAACGTTTAAGGTCGATTGTGCAGATGGCGGGTGGTAGTTAGTATTAGTAGAAACAGTTGATGCGTGCAGAGCCGTTTGCGTCCAGTGAGGAAGGAGGGTGTGTCTGGTTTTGAGGTAAAGGCAGGGTCAGAAAGGGGGAGAGTGTTACAATAGGCATTTTTAAATATTTTGTCTAGATTGGAATGTAACCATGTTTAGGACAGATTTCTGAATTCTTATATATATAAAATTTTTAGTTTTTTAACGTTGGTTTCATGGTTCATTATATGTGTGTTGCTGACTAAAATTTCTCTAACTTCGGCGAGGGAGCTGTTATATTTTTTCTGTGAATGTTGAAATATAGCACTAGAGTCTACATTAGGCATGGTAAGGTGACAAGATAGCGTGGTCGTTGTGTAACCGATGTAACCAACATAACTACTGTTTTTTTTTTGTAATTGTTGCTGTTGTTGTTATAGCAGTTACACTCTCTCCGCGGGCATTTGAACTTTTTGATTACGTTTGTTCGTTCTAATGGTTTGAGGATAGGGAAGCATTATTTTTTATAACTAGGTTTTGGATTTTAATTTTTTTATAATATATAAAATAAGTCTAAGGTTATTGTTGTCAGTAAGGGAAACGTAACCGTTTCTGCTACTACTACTCACCATCCACCCATCCATGCAAATCTAACTATGGGGCATTTATTAATACATTTGATCTATACATAAAAACATTTATTAATACATTTGATCTATACATAAAAACATTTATTAATACATTTGATCTATACATAAAAACATTTATTAATACATTTGATCTATACATAAAAACATTTATTAATACATTTGATCTATACATAAAAACATTTATTAATACATTTGATCTATACATAAAAACATTTATTAATACATTTGATCTATACATAAAAACATTTATTAATACATTTGATCTATACATAAAAACATTTATTAATACATTTGATCTATACATAAAACATTTATTAATACATTTGATCTATACATAAAAACATTTATTAATACATTTGATCTATACATAAAAACATTTATTAATACATTTGATCTATACATAAAAACATTTATTAATACATTTGATCTATACATAAAAACATTTATTAATACATTTGATCTATACATAAAAACATCATCAAAAAAATTGAAAAAAATAACTAAAAAAGCTCTCTGTTGTCTTTAACAATGTTTGTTTAAATGAAAAAATGCTGCCTAAATACACACGATTTTAAAATGTAATATATGAATGTGTTTAATAAATGTATAGGAGGGAAATGTTGTGCATTTCTCTCCTAATAATTACTTAAATAAACACAAGGCCAAACGACATTGCTTTTAAAAGACAATAATAAAGGGTTTATTTAAAAAAGGCGAGATTGTATCGCAAACTGGAGAGAAAGAAAGTGTAAATGTCTGTTTGAAGGTGTCGTCTGCCATCAGACTGCAGTCGTCAACAAGTAGCAGTGGGGTGGGGGGGGGGTGAGAGAGGTGTGTATAGGTCGCTTGCTAGCGTCTCTCTGACGATCGCAGCTGAGATCCCAAAGGGCTAAAAATAGTCCTTAAGGGGACAGCTCAAATCAATGCGCCCTGCCAACCGATTGGTTAGTGTGGCCGAATCACTTTGGCACAGAGCATTGATCCGCTTATAGTAAATAGTTTGTTAACTGCTACATCACCCCCTGCTTAGGCAAAAGGCCGAAGAAGAAAAATAAAAAGGTAACAGTCTTTAGAAAAATACAGAACTCAAGGCAACGTAATGTCTGGAAGTTTATGTTGCCGAATAAAGAATATATAAAGGGGTAATGAGAATAGAAAGTTCCAGCTAAAATTTCTTTCTTTCTTTTTTTTTTAATAAACCGAATTTACAGGGGTTTACATATACAAAGTTTTGCATAATTTTTTGGGCCAATGTACACGGCGGCCACTACGTGTAGTAGTGACATAGTTGTCATTTTCAGTATTCACTTCCGGTGTATGCTGTGTGAATGTAGGTGGGGTATGTGTGTCTTGTGTTTCTGAGTCAAGAAAAGCTCTTTTCACTCTATCAACAGATACTGTTTCTTTTTTGCCCCTAATATCCAGGGTGAAAAGTTTAGAAATGTGTGATAACACGCGATAAGGACCAGCATAAGGCGGTGTTAGAAGGGCTTTCACACAGTCTTTTTTAAGAAACACGTGTGTTCATAAAGAAATGTCTTTAAAGGCTTTCAGCTTAATATCATTCAGTGAAACCTGCTCATTTTTCTTCTTCCTGTTACGTAACAAGTCAGAAACAGTGTGGAATGAAGCACCTGTAGTAATTTAACAGGCCGAGGAAGTGCCTTTGTTGGCGAAGTCAAGTGGATGGTTTAAAGTCTTGTAGAGCCTTAACCTTTTCAGGTAAGGGAGATATACCCTCTGGGCTGATGATGTGGCCCAGGAAAACTGAAGCACCAAAAACACATTTACCAGGGTTAATTCTAACCTGGTACTGTTGAAACCGTTCGAACAGTAGGCGGAGGTGAGTGACATGTTCCTCAAGTGAGGCACTTGCCACTAGAATGTCGTCTACGTAGTTATAGACGAAGTCTAAATCATAAACTACCTCGTCCATGAAGCGTTGAAAGGTAATAGCCACGTTTCGCAAACCAAAAGGCATAGTTAAAAATTCAAACGCTCCAAACGGAGTTGTTACAGCAGTTTTCGGGATGTCGGCTGGATTCACTGGAATCTGATAAACCAAATCTAGTTTGGAGAAGGTCTTACAACCGTGCAGTGAAGAAGTAAAGTCCTGTATGTGTGGGATTGGGTAACGATCGGGTACCATAGTGGCACTCAATCGTCGGTAGTCTCCAGTCGGACGCCAATCTCCAGAACATTTCAGAACCATATGCAAAGGGGAAGCCCATGGACTGGACGAGGGGCATATGATTCTCAGTTACAGCATATGGTTGAACTCTGCCTTCGCTGCTTTAAGTTTGTCAGCAGGGACGCGTCGAGGTCGTGAGAATACAGGAGCACCTGTGATCTCAATATGGTGAGCTGTTGAGTGAAGTAGTTCACTCACAACAAAATTCAAGTTAGTTAACTCCGGATAGGAGTTTAATAATGTATGATATGGATCATCAGCAGAAGCAATGAAAAATACAGAGCCGATAGATGTGAAATTCGATTTTGAACCCGTGACAGAAAGTTCCGTATTAGCATCTATCAGCTGTTGTCTGCGTATGTCAACTAATAGGTTGAAGTGATGCAGAAAGTCTGCGCCTATAATGAGATAGGGCAAATCAGCTATCGTAAAAACCCACAGAAAATCTCTAGGTAATTCCAAGTCAAGGGAATGAGAAATTTGACTGTACATGGGAATAGACGAGTGATTTATCGCTTGCAGTGTGATGAGTAAAACTGGTGACTTCTCGGTGAGGAGTTTCAGTGGCCAAATGCTGCAAGCTGCTCCTGTATCAACCAAGCAACGCGCTTGGGATAAGGAGTCAGTGATAAAATGGGCATGGTTGTGGGAGGTCTGTCGAGAATGTGCCATGCTCAGTTCTCCAGACGATCATTTCCCTGGTTCAAATACAAACAAGGCATTGTACAGCGCCGTGTGTCCTTGCCAAAACGACTATGATAAAAGCATAGTCCTGGCTTGCTAGAGTGACGGCAGGGATGTGGGGATGGTGAACGGCTCTTGTAGTGGCGTCTGGGTGATTGTGATTTGGCCACACTCAGCTTCCTCACCTCTCTGGTAAGCCGCTCGAGAGCGTCAAGTATAGCCAAGGAAGTGGCTTCTTGATTTTTGTCCCTAACTTTGGCTGAGAGCGTAGAGACTTAAGCCAAAATCTGGGGGATAGCTGTGGTGGTAGGACCCTTGGTAAAGTCCATAACTTTATCTGCCGATGCTGCTACAACGTCGACAGAGTTTTTTTTCCAACATAGAAGCTAAAATGGCTTTCACCTGTGCCGGCAGCCTCGAAAAGAAAAGCTGTTTTATAAGGGCACTGTCAGCGGGGACATTTTCAGCAAACTCTCTCATTCGCCGGAGTAGCTCACTAGGTAAACGGTCTCCCAAGAGCTCGTCGTAAACTAACGTTTGGAAGCATTTTTCTGCTGACACTGACGTCCGGAGCAGGACCTCCTGTTTTATTGAGTCGTATGTGGAGTTAGGAGGGGTGTCAGTGATCAAGCCTTTGACCACTGGCGTCAACAACGCAGAGAATGCACTAAATAATATCGGCAATTGCCGATGCTCTTTAACGTCGTTTGCTGAAAAATACGACTCGAGCTGAACGAACCAAACTCAGATGTCACCCGCAAAGCAGGTAAGGTGGTAGACATTAGATTAATAAGTAAAATGAACAGACCAAAAGATCAAAAATCGAAAAGTGAAAAAAAGCTTCTTCAAAGAGACACAAATGAGAGAGAAAATATGTCAGAAGAATTACAAGTAAGATAAAAATAAATAATAGCAATAGTATGGATTGGGAAAGGAAAAATTTAAGAATTGTGTGTGTGTGTGTGTGAAAAATGAAGTGAATACTGTACTTACAGTGTAGTTGGCCGTTAATAAATAAATAAATAAATATTTTTGGAACAAAGTTCTTCAGTTTTTTTTATATACATATATAAATATAGATACTTATATATATAGTTTGAGTTTGTTGCGTTGAAGGATGTAGTAGCTGGTCTCTTCGGTTAAGAAAATGGAAGGCGAAATGTCATCTGCCCGTGGTTGATGAGCGGGGAGCGCGTAAAGAAAAACAAACTATTCGTAAACAAAATGCTTTTCGCTTCTTTTTTGTTTTTGTTTTTTTGGGTTCGTTTTTTTTTTTTTTGTTTGCTTTCCGGGCTTTTTTTAAAACGAAATTCTTCAGTATTTTTTCTTCTTTTTTTTTTTTTTTTTTTTTTAGAAGAGAGCGACGGGAAACTCGTTTCGAAGTTTTTTTTTATTATTGCTTTCTTCGATTTTGAACGCGCTGTCGCTGTTTGTATCAGTGATGGCGGCAAAAAGAAAATGAATTACTATCTTGTTGTTTTCGTCGAAGTTCTTTTCGTGAAAAAAAATCTCTTCCAGTCTTTCTGCCTTTGTGATTTGGTCCTTTGTCATTTTTTTTTATATTTTGCTCAAAAAAAGAAATGCCGCTTTGTAATCAAAAGGTCTGTGTTCGTTTCGGGTCACCATTTTATAGGAGAGAAATGTTGTGCAGGTTTATTTAAAAAATGCGAGATTGTATCTCAAACTGGAGAGAAAGAAAGAAAGTGTAAATGTCTGTTTGAAGGTGTCGTCTGCCATCAGACTTCAGTCGTCAACAAATAGCAGTGGGAGGAGTGAGTGAGAGAGGTGTGTATAGGTCGCTTGCTGGCGTCTCTCTGACGATCGCAGCTGAGATCCCAAAGGGCTAAAAATAGTCCTTAAGGGGACAGCTCAAATCAATGCGCCCTGCCAACCGATTGGTCAGTGTGGCCGAATCACTTTGGCACAGAGCATTGATCCGCTTATAGTAAATAGTTTGTTAACTGCTACAAATGTTCAACAATTCCCCTAATAAACAATGTCATACGTTGCGCTATAATGTATCTAATGGTTTTTCCTTCGGCAGGAGGGTGTTCGACTTTCAAATGTGCATGGTGGGTCTTACTGGTTAAAGGTGGATAATTCTGCAATGATTGTGTCGGTCTGTATTTATTTCATGCATGTTTTATGCATTTCATTCGTGTTTCATGGACGTTTGAAAGTCGAACACACGCCTGACGAAGGGAAGATATCCCGAAATATAGCATCAAGGACATACCAACTGACAGCTTTACACAAGTAAGAACATCCTACAAGTAAAATATCATATAAAAATATACATATGTATAATATGTATATTCATTTATTTATATTTATATAATATATATATATATATAATATTATTTATATTTATATATAATATATAGTATTTATAATATATAGTAGATATATATTATTATTGACATTCATATATAATATACAGTATATTTCTTTACTTATATTTCTTTATATATATATATATATATATATATATATATATATATATATATATACACTCACATGAATTGCATGAATAAATAGCTGGTTCCACAATTATATGTTGTTGCTTCAGTTTAAGTCTGTTCCTTACATCTTTGTATTGTCTTGCTTTCTATAAACCTAATTTTTTAATATACAAATTAAACAATGCCTTAACTACTTTAATCTATTATTAGTATTTATATTCTCTTTGAGTTTTCTCAATCATTCTTTTTGTGAACTTTAATTTCTGAACTATATATATATATATATATATATATATATATATATATATCGTAAATACGTATAATACGCTTAAATATGGAATTTTAATTTATGCAAATTCCGTATCCATTATTATAGAGCCACTTATCTATGTAGCCAATATATAGCAGTGATTTCAAAAGTAAAGAAAGAAAAATAAATAAAAATATTACTTGGGTGTCGTCAACTAGAATCGAAACCAAAACATATAGCTCTCCAGCATTATTCATTACCATCTGAGCTCCATACGCATATAAAAACTTAAAAAATAACGTTGTCAAAGGCAAAAAATGCATTTTTTTTTTAAATTCAATTTTCACCCCAAACAAGGCACAGTGCCACTTTGAAGTAGGGGGCTACTAATATTATGTAGGGAGTTGAGCAGCAAAAGGTTTGTTCACATTACACTTGAACCTCTGCATGTCAGTACATTGGGAAAGCAGAATCCCCAAGAGAGTTCCAAAGTCTAGCAGTTCTGGGGAAGAAACTATTGGAATAGAAAGTTTTCTTACACCTAAAGATCGCTACTGTGTAGGGGTGGGATTTACCTGTTTGTCGTATTTGACGGGGGTATTTACGTTGAGGGGGTACAAGTGCTTGTAGTTCGTCAGAGCATTTACCATTAAAATACTTATAGAACAGACAGAGGAATGCAACATTTCGTTGATGGGACAAAGGCTGAAGCTTAGATGACAGTTCAGGACCTATCAGGTTGGTGATTCTCTTTTGAACCCTGTCCGGGAGTTAAAGACTAGTAGCAGATGCACCAGCCCAAATGTGACAACAATACTCCATACATGGGCGAATGGTGACCTTATAGAGGTACAGGATACTTTCAGGCGTAAGTAGTTTTCTAGCACGGTAGAGAGAGCTCACATTCTTCGCAGCGGTCTATGCAAGTGTAGAAGCAGTACGCTTAGGCGACCTACATCTGCCAGATCCCATTTTTTTTTTCAATTTTGACCCCTTAACAGCTATTTTTACTGACTAAAAACTAACTCTAAATTTGTTCCACAGGTCCTCCTACATATATCAAGTTTCAAGTCTATAGATAAAAAATTGACAGAATAGTTTGTTATACGTGTGTGTGTATATGTGTGGATATGTGTGTATATGTGTGGATATGTGTGTATATGTGTGGATATGCGTGTATATGTGTTTGTATATGTATGGATATGAGTGGATATGTGTGTATATGTGTGTGGATATGTGTGTATGTGTGGATAATATACTCGTCTTAGAGCATTGCGGCCTCTTTTCTTCTCCTTTTCTGAAACAAAATATGACACTGTGCTTGTCTGGCATAATTTCAGAGAACACTTTCAAATAATGAAAATTTTCCTAATAATATTTATCATAAACAACGATAAGCAGCCTTCGCCGAAATTCGAACTCGTAGCGTTGGTTCCATATTCATACGATGTAAGCACATTACAATGCACTCATTTAATCATTGATCGATATTGATTTTGAGTCCACGTGTACTCTAACAGTGACAATCTCTCGAAAGTCGGTACGTCAGACACATTTTCTTCTTTTTTTTTTTGCCTTACTATCATTTCCCACTTCTTCTTCTTCTTCTTCTTCTTCTTCTTCTTCTTCTTCTTCTTCTTCTTCTTCTTCTTCTTCTTCACCTATGCCTGCAACGTCTTCTATATCTACTTCAGACACTGTTATTCTTTTATTTGTTTGTTTCTTTCTTTGTTTGCCACTTAAATTTTTACTCTTAACATTCTGCTACAACATCCTGCATCTCATTTTAAAAATGTCTTCTTCTTCTTCTTCTTCTTCATCATCAGTATTGTTTGTTATATTTTCATTTATAACAGAAAAAAATCAATTTTAAAACATTGAAATATTACTGCTTAATTCATAACATGAAAAGACAGTTTGCTAATGCAACTTTCTTCTCTTTCTTCTCCGCTTTCAACTTTCTTTTTTCTTCTCCCCTTTCAACTTTCTTTTTTCTTCTCCCCTTTCAACTTTCTTTTTTCTTCTCCCCTTTCAACTTTCTTTTTTCTTCTCCCCTTTCAACTTTCTTTTGCAACTTTCTTCTCTTTCTTCTCCCCTTTCTTCTTCTTTTCAGATAAACATGTTCTGGTGACAAGATAACCTCTCTAGCGGCAACATAACCTCTCTGGTGACAACATAATCTCTCTGGCGGCAGTAATGAACCGGAAATTACCGGAAGCAAACAATGTGTTTGGTTCATAAAGTTACAATTTCAGAGATTTTGTTAAGCGCTGCGAATTGGTCCACACTAATAGGCCAGTGCACTAAATGCCCCACTATTTGTCGAACATATCAGCAGGAATGGTATGTTGCCGGACGTCTTCGTATCTCACACTGCGATAAAAAATCGCCTTTTTTTTTTTTTTTTTTTACATAGGCATCACCACATTATCAAGGCCAAGAGGCCACTCAAGGATAAGGGTTAAAGAGTGTACAGTAGAAATTGGACAATATAGTAATCATTAGTAATGAAAATTTGGTAAATTTGATAACTTATATGGAACGGTTCATTTTTAAATAATCACAAACTTTCGATAACATACGAGTAGCGCATTTCTGTATTTGAGTTTGAAATGATATTAAATACAACAAACATTAGTTGTTGTTTTTTTAAATTTGTTTTCATTAAGTTCTCATGAATCAAGGGGCGTTTTCCTGAAGTTGTCACATGATTTCTATATGAGATACAAAATATCCGAGTGTTCAATCAATAGGCTTATTTATCGAACGTTGAGTTAATACAACAGTGAACCATTTAATTATTCCATAAATTTATTGGGGCCTTTTCTGAATTTTGCTGGATTCAGGACAACAATTTATCTGGTCTGGTGGAGTATCCAGCTAAGTGTTTTTACTTGAGATAACATCACAAGGATAAGGTGTAGCATGCGTCAGTGTGTAGTCGTGTCGAGGGGATAATATTTGTTATGTTGAATATTTGATCAGGGGTTATTTCTAGGGTGAAGTACCCCCATGACAGTTTGTCATGAAAAATCCCTTGTATAAAGATAACGAAAACATTCAAAGAGGTTGTCCAATAGGTAATTCAAACTCTTCAGTGTCTAATAAAGTTCTGTTCCTATGACATGTCGTAGATTGATTTTCAACGACCTCTGTTGTCCGTAAATAACAACATCACTCAATTGCTATGTACAGTACTAACTCACCCTACCCGGCGCTGCCGGATAGTGTATTTACTTGCAATTTGTTTTTTTACCATATCATTTTTTTTTTCGAAAATGTTATTTTTCTTTTTATTCCAGTCAAAAGGAAGTAACTCTGTATGGACACATGCATTTATACAATACGTCATAGATTTATGATTTACGTCAAGTTTTAAAACAGTAAATCAAACATAAGCAATCCTAAAATAAATAAATACTTAAACATTATCAATAGTGTTGGAAATTCTTTAATATATATATATATATATATATATATATATATATATATATATATATATATATATATATATATATTCACAGTTAAACAACGTCGCGGCTCACAAGAGCCATGAAAGCCAACAAACCAGAAGTTCAAGACTCGATTTTCGCCTTCATCAGTTAGACAATTCCGAACTCGTGATTTGAAACCCGAGCCTCTTGCATGCGAGGTGAGTACTCTGTCACATGAGCAAACACGCCACGCACAAGAAAGTCTACCAACAGATTAAGCAAATCGCGGCGAAATGCGACGATGGAATAAACTTACTTCGTCTCAAACAAGGGATGTAGTCATTCAACCTGGCTATATCCCAAGCTGATGTCTCACAAGTAAGAAGTTTTATACTCGCCAGGACGATGTCATCCAACATACTAACCCAACGAGGAATTAGTAATAGAATTTTCAGAATGTAAGAGACTATATAATTATTTCCACAGCGAAACAACGTCGTATATATCCGCAGTCAAACAACGTTGTGGTCCACAAGAGCCATGACAGACAACAAACCGGAAGTTCAAGACTCGACTTTCGCCCTCATCAGGTAGACATCCGAACTTGGGAGAATAGATAAGGATACATTGTTTTATAAAGAAATTGTGGAGGAAAATGGACAGAAAACTATGAAAAAAACTAAGGGACCAGAACACCATTTAACTTTTACAATAGATGAAAAGACATTTTGCTAATGCAACTCTATGATAAATGGAGAACTTGTCAATCATCTCAGCAGAAATAACCTTCTCAGTGACATGCAGTATGGTGTCCACTCTGAGAGATAACCAGCTTTTTAAACGAGTCAAAAATAACCAGACTTTTTCAATTTGGTAAAAGTTCCATTATAGCATATTTATTATGGGGTGGAGCTGGAATGCTTTAACATCCCAGCTCGACCTAGATAAAGGCAAAAAGTATCCATGCATTAACATGGGAGGGGAGACTATCTTCAAGTACTATCCTAAGCCGGGAATGGGGCAACGGACTTATATTAAGTAGATATTAATAAGTCCTTCCTTTTACCGCCACCGGAGATATGCAGAGATGTTGCGTAATGTAGCAATTGGTTCTCCCAAAGGATTAACAGAGGGCACCACGTAAAGGTTTGCTATTTGCCCCCCAAATTAACTTAGTCAACATACTGGCTAACTCGAGTTGGGGAGCAGACCCACACATGTTAAGGACAACATCATTAACCCTATGTTACTCCACGGCTGAATATGGCGCTGCAGTATGGTCTCGCTCAGCCCATGCTCACCGCATTGACGCAGATCTCCACAAAGCTTGCCGGATCATAACCGGAAACTTAAAAAGCACACCTCTACCAGCCCTATACCGATTAAGTGGCATACCACCACCTAAAGTCCGCCGGGATATAATTGCGAAAGTTGAGCGTACTAAACAATTCGAAGACTCCAGACACCCTCTCTATGGCTACTCGGAGGTGGCTAGACGACTTGTGTCCCGGCAAAGCTTTGCTACAGTGGAGAAACTACCGGACACTCCTACATCCTCTTACCGGCTGCAGATGTGGATAGAGGTAGGCCCTCAGTCTACAAATATAGCACTGCCAGAGCCCAGTGAAACCTTACCACCTGGCACACACCTGTCCCGTTCGGAGTGGGTCACTCTGAATAGGGCAAGGGCAAAAGTTGCAAAAACTGGCGACAACCTCATGTGGGGTTACTTTACAACTGCTGAATGCCCCTGTGGTGCCCAAGTTCAGACCATCGAGTACATTTTAACATCTTTCCCACTGGGGCCCAACTGCACGGACGAAGACCTCAGTGTTGGTAATGAAACCGCACGCCGCTGGTTGAAGAGATGGAGCGACAAGATATGATGATGAATAAGTCCTTCTCACCTTTTTTTTTTTCCAATGGAGAGTAGATAATGCATGTGGATGTGTTATCGGCAGCTCCAGTAAATCTCGCTTTTCCTTTTTTGTCCTTCAGTCCTCATTTCCAATGAATGATTTTTCTGACAAAGGGTGAAGAAAAAGCTGCTTTCCAGGTCAGTAGTACTTTGTAAAGAGTAGCCTGAGATGTCGGAAAATTTCTGTTTCTATGTCTATCCTTGTGGTCATGTCACTAGTAAGGGTATGGAGGTAAACGTTTCATCTGGGCTGACGTTACCCACCTGATAGTCAGGAACCCGAACCTTGAATTAACCACTAAGGAGGCTGTCCTATCAACAGGTGCAAAGTACCGGGGCTGCTGTATTGCCATTTGGTGAATGGATTCTGGACCATATAGTAGTTTCTGGTAGGGCCTCTTGATGCCATATTAGTGGGTAATTGTTACGATTTTACCTTATCATGTGCCACAAAAAAAAAAAAATTTCTTGTCTTTTTCTCTTATTTTCCCTCTTTGTCCTGCTCCAACCAAGTCTACCGACCTGCTCCACAAACCCCAAAACCTCAACAATCATGACAAATCTCCAAAAAAGAAACACGAATAAACCTAGAACCCCATCCTCCAATGTAGACCCCTACTACCATGTCTCCTTTTCCAACATCAGGGATCTACGTTCCAACCTTCCAGAGGTTGAAACACAATTACAGGAGATGAAACCGGACATATTCTTTCTAAGTGAAACTGGCATAGGGCCAACCACATCTCTAGACGAATTCATAATTAAAGGATACTCCAACTTAACATCTAAATCTGACCCCCAAGATCGCCATGGGCATGGAATATGTGCCTACATCAAAGATGGCTTTCCATGTGGTAGGGATATCTCCAGAGAAGACCCTAATTTACCTTATATCAGCTTCCGGGTTGCACTAGCTTACACCACTGCATTTATATTTGCCCTCTATCGCCCCCACAACAGTGGGGTTACTATCTTTAAGAGCATATCTGAGAAAATTGACCACATCCTCTCTGCTCATCCTTCGGCTAACATTCATATTTGCAGTGACTTAAATGTCCATAATGTAGAATGGCTGACCCATTCAAATAAAACCGATGATGAGAGGAGGTTTCGTCATGATTTTGCCATTACCCATGACCTCACTCAGATTGTTCACGAACCCACCTGTGCCCAATATGCAAGCCTTCTAGACCTTTTTCTCACAACTTCCCTTGAGCTGTGTTCATGTTCCGTTCTATCACCTCTGGGATCCTCTGACCACTCTGTTGTATCAGTTAATATAAAAATGAAATGTAATAAGTCTTCAGACGTACCTCTCTACCGTACTGTATATCAACACTTTATGGCTGACTGAGATAGCTTCCGTACATTCATATCTGACCTACCTCTGCATTCAATGTTTAAAAAGGATGTGTCCTCTATAGTATCAGACCTGACCGAATGGTTAATTGTTGGCATAGACCGATTCATACAATCCAAAAATTTCCAACAAAAACCTAACAGCCAGCCATGGTTCTCCCCTGAATGTGCTGCTGCTATCGCGCACAGGAATCACTTTTTCCATAGGTATCAACGTAATAGATGTACTGATACTAAAGCTGCTTTCAGGACTGCCAGCAACCACTGTAAAAGAGTATTAAAACATGCAAGAGAGCTATATGCTCAGTCTGTTAAATCCAAAGTAGCTGAGCAGTGGCTTGGTTCCCACCAGTTCTGGCAAATAGCAAACAGGATCTTGAACAGAAGCGTGCGTTCTATCCCAACTATCATCAGTGGACCTGAGGTCATCTCGTCAGCATCAGACAAGGCCAGACTATTTGCCAAGAACTTTGCAGCTAATTCTACCCTATGCGACAATGACCATCAACTCCCCGTATTTCCTCCTATAACAGACAACACGCTATGCAACATACAAATATCTGTGCGTGAGGTTGCCAAGCTAATCAAAAATCTTGATTCCAGTAAAGTAACTGGCCCTGACGGCATTCCAGTTATAGTACTGAAAAAGCTCCAAGCAGAACTTGCCCCCATACTTACAAAACTGTTTAAGGAGAAGTGCTTTCCAACATCCTGGAAAACCTCATCAGTATGCCCTGTATTTAAAAATACAGGTGAAAAGTCATCTCCCTCTCAGTACAGACCAATAAGTCTCCTGTGTGTCATGAGTAAGTTGTTGGAATCCATATTAAATAAAGAAGTAGTCAACCACCTCAACAGAAACAACCTTCTTAGTGACATGCAATATGGTTTCCGCTCTGCAAGATCTACAGCAGATGTGCTAGCGGTTATATCACATAGGATTAGTGAATCTCTTGACAAAGGTTTCCTTTCCAGGGCAATTGCTCTTGACATATCGAAGGCCTTCGATAAGGTATGGCATAAGGGCCTACTTCACAAGATTTCCAGCTACGGTATTACAGGAAATGTTTTCTCAATCATTAAATCATTTCTCTCTGATAGGTTCATAAGAGTAGTGGTTGATGGGCAGAAATCAGAGGCCCACAGTATTAATGCTGGAGTCCCCCAGGGGTCCATCCTGAGCCCAACTCTCTTCCTGATCTACATCAATGATCTCCCAAAACACCTACTTAAATCATTCGTTGACATCTATGCTGATGACACGACCATCTATGGCAACACATCAAAGGCCGTAAATGACAAAGTCTTCTCTAATTCTCTCTCCTCTGATCTTGAGCGCGTGATACAATGAGGGAAGAGGTGGCTGGTCACTTTTAATGCATCCAAAACCAAGCTTCTATCTTTACATCATCAACGCTCTGATCCCCATCTGGCATCAATTGAAATGGATGGCTCTCGTCCTGGGGAGGCTCCATGTTTTGACAAGCTTATGGGTTTGACCTTTACTCCTGATCTGAAATGGAATACGTACATCAAATCTGTTGCCAGGGATGCTGGGAAAATGGTAGGATCCTTCTACCACTCCAGAAGATATCTCACTACTGATGCAATTCTCTATCTGTATAAAAGCCAAGTACGTCCAAGGATGGAGTACTGCTTCCACATCTGGGCAGGAGCTGCTAAAAACAGCCTATTCTGCCTTGACAGAGTATAAAATAGATTTCGTGGTTTAGTGGGGGATGCCCTTTTTTCTTCCCTGCAACCTCTCTCCCACAGAAGAGACGTTGCGAGCCTGTCTGTTTTATCATTATTTCCATGGCAGGTGCTCGTCTGAGCTCCAATTCCTTGTCCCACCTCGCTAGTCTTTCACGAGAACCACCCGTCTGGCTGAAACTACTGTCAATAATTTTCCCCACTCTTTATCTGTGCCTAAATCCAAACGTAGATTCCATGAGCAAAGCTTCTTTCTTAGGACTGCACACCAGTGGAACTCTCTGCCGCTTGCCTGTTTCCAACCTGACTACAACTTGGACGTCTTCAAGTCCAACATAAACAAACTCCTGCCAAACCGCCCCCTTAAGTAAGACACTCTATCAAAACCCCCAATACTAATGATTACTACAATACTATCTCATTGATTACTGTACACGCCATAACCCTTATCCCTGAGTGGCCTTCGGGCCTTGATAAGTGGTGACCCCCATGTACAAAAAAAAAAGCTGATGTGCTAATTGCGATATCACACAGAATCAGTGAATTTGTTGACGAAGGTTTCATTTTTAGAGCGGTAGCTCTTAGCATATCTAAGGCATTTGATAGGGTCTGACACAAAGGTTTACTTCATAAAATCTCTAGCTATGGAATAGCTGGAAATGTCCTCTCAAGCATAAAATCCTTTCACTCTGATAGGTCTATTAAAGTGGTCATTAATGGGCAGAAATACGTAGGTCACATATTAATGCTGGCATGCCCCAAAGATCCATATTGGGCCCAACTGTGTTCCTTATTTTATCAAGGACTTCACAAACCATATTCTTCAATCATTTGTCGACATCTATACACACAATACTACCATCTATGGCAACACTACAAAAGCCGACAAAGACCAGAACTTTTCTGATTCTCTCTCCTCTGATCTTAAATGTGTGCTGCAATGTGGTAAGGAATGGCTGGTCAGCTTTAATACATCCAAAACCAAACTGATATCTGGTCACCATTAACGCTTATATCCTCAGTTTACCCCAATTGAAATGAACATCTCTTGCCTTGAAGAAACACCCTGTTTTGATAAACTTCTGGGACTCACTTTTACCCTGAATCAGATTCCTAACTACTCCAGGAAGTATCTCACTCCCACCGCGATCATCTACCTGTACAAAAAACAAGTATGTTCTAAGATGGAGTACTGCTGTCACATCTGGGTTGAAGCTCCAAAAAAATACCCTTTCCTGTCTTGACAGAATGCAGAACATCTACTTAATAGTTAACCCTTATCTTAGAGTTACCATAGAGCCTTGATAAATGGTGACCCTCAAAGTAATAAAATGAAAAGGATATGTGTACAGATTTTCAATTTGAAGATTATTTTTATTTGTTATATTAATATTATTTTTATAAAATAAAAAGATACCAACTGATTTGAAATACTGAAATTTTGGTATTCACACGAATACTCAAGGCAAACCTTGCAAAAACGAAGAATTTTCAGTATATTTTTGTCTACGATGTGTTACAGAATGCTCAAAATAACGCTCAAGCATTTGATATAATTTTTTGCATGAGTACTTAATAAGTTCAGACGCAACTTCCGGTAAGTGCCATTTTTTAATATTTTGAGAAAAGGGAAAAATCGACCTACCCTAATATATATATATATATATATATATATATACGTAAATTGAATAAAATCACAACCTACATGAATAGAAATTCACCTATTTTGGCGTTAAGCTCTTACAGCTGTTTCCTGAAAGGATGGGCAATTACCTCTCGTCCATAGAACTGTAAAACTTCCATCCAGTCACTCCCCAGAGACGCTTACAACTATTCCCAACAAGTTTTTCATTGAGCTGAGATTATAATTGAGTTGGTATTATAGACAATTATATTCTAAACTTGCAACAGAAAGGAATTGTTGATAAAATAATATATATATATATATATGTGTGTGTGTGTGTGTGTGTGTGTGTGTGTGTGTTTTTTAGTTTTTATTTCGGTTTCGATTCAAGTTAATGAACGCAAGTGATGTGGATATATTTTTTTATTTTTGAAATCGCAACTTTATAATATATAAAAATCGATAGAACATTAACTCAATGACAATATATACGAAATCTGCAAGAATTAAAATATTATATTTAAGCGTACTTTACGACCGGGCTTTGCCGGGCGTTCGTGTTAACTTAGATAAATACTTTACAGTTTTAACAAAAGAGCTACAATAATATCAGTTCGTCTCCATTTGCACCCAACATCTACAGAATGCCAACAGCAATATATTACATGTGAATTAGTCCTTTGTGGAATTTCCACTGATTCCGTTAGTATATAATGAATGTAAATATGCATAGGTAGAGAAGATGAAAAATACGCACGCATATAAATATATATAAAAATAACTTAAAATACATTTACTTAAATTAAAACTAATAAAAATTAAAAATGTATGCATATGTACATGTGTTTGTGTGCGTGTATCGATATATATCGTTGACTGTCATTCTTCTTGTGAGCTTCGACGTTGTTTGGCTGTGGAATTTATTATATATATATATATATATATATATATATATACCCACACAATGCACGTAGATACCCTATTAGTAAAAAAGGATAGAAAAGATAGAAGAAAAAGCGAGCAAATAGAAAGAACATATTTTTCATTTGATTCAACTCAAACAAGGCCATTACCACAGAGACGTAAAGAGGTTAATGTGAATTAGGGGCAAGATTTATATTAGCTATCCTAAGTGGGGAGTTGTGCAGCAAGATTTTTGTTCACATTACATTTAGATTTGTGCATGCTATGGAGATTATTTCAAATGCTAGCAGTTTAAGAACAGAAGCCATCATATCCGGGGACTTCCAGTGCGAATGGATTGTATTTACTTGATTGTCGGGTTGATCGAACGTCTTTACCTTCAGGAGACGCAAGAGCACATTCCATTTTACTACTTGTGAATCAAGCACAGAGATGCAACATTGTAGTGATGAGACAGTGGTTAGAGCTTGATAGACAGTGTGAGACCTTTTAGATTGGAAGAATTTATTTTTAACCGGAAGAGGGAAAGACAAGTGTTTGTGCATCAGTCCAGATGTGACAGCAATATTCCATGCATGAGCGGATGATGGTCTTGTAGAGATATAGGATAATGGCAGGTGTCAGTAGTTTTCTAGCTTCTAGCATATATATATAGATATATATATATAAAAAAGTTTATGGGGCTTATCTATTTTATTTTTACTTTCATCATATTTTGCTTTTGTTTTGATACCCCCAAATTCGAAGCTATCTCTTTACAACCCTTCCTTTTCATAACCTATTATACTTTCATAAATCACAGTCCATTTTCTGTAGGCTGTTTTTGAACCCAGTCAACGACGGGTACTTTTGCTAGTTTATATATATATATATATATATATATATATATATATATATTAGTCCGCGTTGGGTTTTTTCATGGTTATATAATCTAATTTATAATAACTCTACATATTCATTGAGCACGTTTGAAAAAATATTGATTTTTAAGATAACTACATTTGAACTTATATATATATACTAGCAAACATTTATATATATATATATATATATATATATATATATATATATATATATATACTAGCAAAAGTACCCGTCGTTGACTGGGTTCAAAAACAGCCTACAGAAAATGGACTGTGATTTATGAAAGTATAATAGGTTATGAAAAGGAAGGGTTGTAATGAGATAGCTTCGAATTTGGGGGTATCAAAACAAAAGCAAAATATGATGAAAGTAAAAATAAAATAGATAAACCCCATAATTTATTATACCATACCTGTTCACACTGAAACAGTTATCACAATATTTTGTGGATCTATATTAAAAAACCTTGTTAAACTTTGTGGCATATTGGTGTTTAATCGATAATAATCCATTCTATGGAGGTCAGGCGCGAACGAACACCCCATGATTTTATTATACCATATTTCTTCAAACTGAAACATAATTATCAAAGTATACTTACGCAGAAAGATATGAAAAGTCTTTATTAAAGTTTGTGCCTATTTCTATTCTATGGGGGCCAGGCGCGAACGCAGACCCCACAATTTTATTATACCGTCCCTATTTAAGTTAAAACATACTTATCAAAGTATTATCATGTACATCTATGACAAAAACACTTGTAAAAGTTTTTTTTTTTTAATTTTTAAATTTTTTATTTCCATACTATGTGGACCAGGCGCGAACGTAGACCCCACAATTATAATGATCCACCGTTCTGCCAGATCAAACATATCCATTCCTGTGTCTTGATATATCTTCTATCATTTTTTAAAATAGTCAACCATATAGGAGCCTATCCGTGACCACACACACACACAGCCATTCAGCTTTATATATATATATATATATATATATATATATATATATATATATATATATATATATATATATATATATATATATATTAATGATACACATTCTTTTTTGTTTGTCTTTTCCTTTTCCTCTCCCCCCACAGCGTCTATTTCTGAGAAACTCGGAGAACATCAACGTGGGGCGGGAGAGATGGGTTTGCGCGCACCTCACGCGTCTGTGTTTCCTCATTTTAAACTCACTCGAACGCTCCAACATCACACGGATGCTGCATCGTTACGCAGTCTGGCTTAGGGAGTGACAAGCCAATTCGACTTTTCTACAATAATAATAATAATAATAATAATAATAATAATAATAAAAAAGCGCATGGATTATTATCGTCATCATTATCTACAGTCGATTAAAAAGTATATATTATTCATTTATTTGATATTTATTGGTCTCGAAATGGGGAAAACGGTTACTTGGAAATTCATAGCAGGTGGAGCCAGCCCCCCTCAGTTTCATCGGAAAAATGAAAATTCGAGTTTTCTTCATTCTTTGAAAATGCATCTTTTTTTTTTTTCTTGCTTCTTTTCCTCAAATTCTTTAAAAAAACAAAACAAAACAAAAACAAACGGCTACATGGATTTTTTTTCTCTAGATTTCTTCATTTTTTTTTTTTTTAGGTAAGTGTGTAAAAATAGTTCCTCAAAATGTAAATATGATTCTTGCAACAGACAAGTAGTATTTTTTTTGTTTGTTTTTTTTTTTTTAGTAAATCTAAATAATGCATTTTATGTTTTTTTTTTCTTTTCGTCTTTTTCCATTTTTTTTTATTTGCGGATTATTATCGATTAAACACCAATCTACCAGCGCATTCATTTTTTGTGCACGCGCAAAAATTGTATGCGCGAAAACAAACATGGCAACCAGTGAAAATAATAGGAGCTACATTAGATAATAAAGGTCTTAATATCATAACTACTCATCAGCCACAATTTTATATATGATATTCGTTCAAAACAGACCTGAATAATCTCAAAAATCAACTTTTTTAAACACAAGTCTTTAGTTGGTACTCTAGCGCATTTTCACCTGTAAAATATATATTACTTCATTAAATATTTATTGATACCTTAAAATTTATATCTATATAATGATATCTATAAAAAAAATTATCTGATACTGTTTGCTACTGACTTAGGGTCGCTTATTATTCTGCATCACTCAAGTTTTAAATATGAAAATAATAATTAATCATTAAACTCAAGATAATTTGAGAGGAAAAACACCCCCAAACTCTACCTCTTTCTGTTTCATATTCTCGCGACTGGTTCCAATATGGGGGAGCGATTTACTAGAACGCTGTATTAGAAACGCCATCTTGAAATATTTAACTTTTTTTTTTTTTTTTTTTTGATAATTTGGTAGATTGGTATTCAATCGATAATAACACGCTCGAAATTTTTGAAAAAAGACGAAAAGAAAAAAATATGGTCTCTGTATTGTATGTATTGTACTGAACCATAGTATGTGCGCTTCCCACCAGTGTTAACATACGGAATTAAATTGCATAATATCCTAAAAACTACTTGTTTGCGGTAATTTTAAATATGATATTTGTTTTCAGCATACTCGAAACCATTTCAAAGTCGTCATTTTAAAGGTGATTGTTAAGGTGGAAAGTAAGTAAAAATTTACCCAACTTTTTTTTTTTATTAGTCTTTTTTACAATTTATTTTGTAAGGGGGAGGGCGTATTTTTTTTTTTTTTTTTTTTTGCTAACCATTAAAACATTTTTATTTTGTCTATTATTATAACAATACCACTTTTATTTATTTACTTATTTATTAACAAGAGGAGGTGTCGTTTTTTTACCGATAATTTTTTTTTTTTTTTTTTTTTTTTTAATTTAAATTTCTAAAATTCATTATAGCGTGCAAGTGATATACAGTAGAACCCCGGCATTCGGTGGCCCTAGGATACGATGTGGAATACGGTCTTTCCCCAGTCCCTGGTTACGGTATTTGCCCCAATGCCCCACCTTACAGTGTTATTTATAATGTTATTTGATTATGTGTATTTATATACTGTACTGTATTTTGTTACTAATTTTTAATGCCGTATCCCGGGATTCTACCGTATTTAGGAGTTTGTGTTACACAAAGATTCGAAAAAGTTGTCAAATTATATATATATATATATATATATATATATATATATATATAACAAATAGATGTTATCAAAGGCAAGATAAGTTACTCTTCTACCTATCTGGAAAGGGTTTTAGTGGTTTTACTCACTTTAAAACGTGTAATCGGTTCGAAAATCATACAATGTTTATCGATATATTTTAAAAATAAAAATGGCGGCATGCTCGCTGTTGAACACGGTAAGTTTGGGGAAACAAACAAATTATACAAAATACTGTTAGAAACCCACCGCCTATATTGTTACGGTAACATATATTGAGTGAGTTTCTAACAATATTTTGTATATTTTTGTTTAAACTCGTTTTCCTAAACTTACCGTGTTCAACAGCATGCATGCCGCCATTTGCATTTTTCAAATACATCGGTAAACACTGTTTTCGTACCGAATAAACACGTTACATTAAATAAAAACACACAAAAAAAGTATCCAGTTAGGTAGAAAAGTAACTTATCTTTCCTTTGATATCATTTATTTGTTATATATTTGTTTTTTGACAACTTTTTCAAATCTATGTGTATAGTAAAACAACCCCTTGAGTTTTGTTTTTGGTTCGACAATTTCTATTAAGTATGTAACATTTTTTTTTTTTCACTTCGTGTATTTTTTTTCTTTTTATGTTATTTGGAAATACTCGTTTCCCGAATATATACGTTCTCTGGCCATGTCTTTTACTTCCCCTCGTTTGAGTATCACCAGAAACGATGCCCAAATAATCCCAAACGCACTAGTTTGCTCATACAACATAGACTGCTAACAAACGTATTCATAAACGTCTCTGCCTGATTTGTATAGCCTCTAAGGGGAATGCTTTAACTTTTAAAAGAAATAAAGTGAAAAACAAAATATTAAAGATGTAAAAATCGTGAATATGAAAATAAATAAATAAATAATAAATAAATGACCACGATTGGTCACTCCTCTCTCTTAAAATATGTCTACGACTGGTCTTCCCACCCAGAAAAAATTGTTACAACATAACAATACTTGCGTGCTATTGTTTGGAAAAATGTCTAGAAAGTATCTAAAATTTTAAGGCCAATTATGTTGTTATTTTCCATAAACACTCGCCCCAATAACATTACCATTTAAATAGAATTGTCATTTACGCTTTGTCGTTTTCGATTTTCAAGAAACACTAAGCTCAATAGAAACTATCCATTTGCCTCTTCACGCCTAACGTGGAGGAATTTCCACCTCTTCGAAAAGATTGGAAAATTTCCTCGGTCTAGAAGGATTTCTCCTCATCTGAAAAAAAAAAAGAAAAAAAAACTCGAAAGTCTGACAAATTGAACAATTGAGACCAAGGTGTTTTGTCTTCTGTCAGAAAAGAAAAAAAAAAAAAAAACTTCTAAACTGAAGAAATTTTATTTTTTGTCTGAAGACAAGTATGCTACTTTCAGGAAAAATCGATCTTGTATCTAACTTTGTCCATGTGGAAGGTAACTAAATAAATAGATAAATAATTTTTAGACTTTTTGATGAAATTGATTGTTAATTTATATTGTACTATGCCTCCCCACGGGACAGAGTTAGACACCAGGGTCGTTTTTTAACGTGGAGAAAAGGTACAAAAATAAAAATTGTCTCAGTCGTGAAGGATTTCTCCTTTAATTTATATTGTAGTTTTAGTTCTGAAATTAAATTTGTAATTTCTAAAGTTTATATGTTTGAACATTTTCTCGATGACAGATTTTATTTTACATTTTATTTATTTATTTATTTTGTTAGAATTTCTATGAAACTATTATTTGTTAATTTTTTAATAAATGGTAAATTTTCAGATTAGGTCCACCTCCACAATTTCCTTTTAAATTACGACTTTTAAAGGTTTTCGGCCATGCTGAATACGAAAATCTCCTTTAAATTTTGCAGAAATAATTAGTTATCGAGATATAAAAAGTTGTATTATGCATTGTATTCTTTGGCGGCCATCTTTGTTACGCGCGTAGATTTGTTTATGACGCGCGTGCACACGCGTAAAAACGATGGCCGCCAAAGAATACAATGCATAATACAACTTTTTATATCTCAATAACTACTTATTTCTGCAAAATTTCAATGCGATTTCCGTATTCAGCAGAGTAGAAAACTTATAAACGTCGTCATTTAAAAGAAAATTGTGGAGGTGGACCTAATCTAAAAAATACCAATAAAATTAACAAATAATAGTTTCATAGAAAATCTGTATTTTTGTGCAGTAAAAGAAATTCTGTATTTTTGTGCGTTAAAAGAATTTTGAAAGTGCATGCAACAGCTAGTTTATTTTTGGTGTGTAGTAACAATTCAAAAATAAATAAATAAATAATCAAACATTTTAGTGCGAACAACAACAAAAACAAACAAAACAACATGGCCGCCGGCGATTTTAGTAATTTTTAAAAAACTAAATGAAAACTTTATTTTTATAAATACGGTAAACATACGGTATCGTTAACAGACAAGAACTCAAATAACAAAATATACAACAAATAATCAAACACATTAACACTAAAACAAACATAACGTAAAACATTACATAACAATCTTTACCACTAAAACAAACATAACGTAAAACATTACATAACAATCTTTAACACTAAAACAAACATAACATAAAACATTACATAATCTTTTCTTTTTTAAAAAAAAAAAAAAACGTACACTTTTACCTGAATTAAAAAAAAAAATTAAAACAATCGCAGAATGTTCATTGTTCAAAGTATACGGGTAGGTTGAAAATTAATTTTTAATACGTTTAGTAAAAGTTATTTGTTGGATATACATTTTTTTTTTCGAATACTCGGATGTTATCTATACTGTACTTTTTGCCATATTCAAACAAATAAAACAGAATAATGACGTCACCCCGTTATCTTCTTTTTGTTATTTACATTCTTAAGTTTGATTTACCGATTTCCCGTTGTCATCTCAGATTTTGTTCAACTCTTTCACGTGCAATTTCATTTGATATATTAAAAAAAAATATTTTTTTTTAGACTTTTAACTTTTTTTTTCTTATTCTGGTTGAAAATAAACAAATAAATAAATGAATAAATAAATAGGGAAAGAAAGAAAGATGAACGCGGTTATAAGGGCAGTTTTGACTATGAGAAAAATCAAGTTTTCCAAACTGGACCACTCTGAATTGGGACAAAAATGTTAGAAAGAAATTTTCCCCAAAATATAAATAAATAAATAAAATACAACCATTGGGGACTGAGTGGACTTTGAACCCAGCTGTTGTCAGATGGTTTCTTTTTGCGGCAAAAAAATCCAATGATATTTTATTTTTTTAATTTTATTTATTTGTAAAGATAAAATAATTGTAGAAAGGTCATTTGTGTGCGTGTGTGTGGAGGGGGTCAACTGTGTAGTAATTAATTGAAATAGGTCACCATTTAAAAAAAAATTTCCGTTGGTGTGACTGTCTGAGTTGGGACATCGAATATCTCTCCGGTCGTCATGACAACGACAGTACTTCCCCCAATTATTATCCAATGAAACTGGAGATACAGGGAGGCTTGTTCATCAGCATCTCATACCCCTATTCTACTACCAATTCTCATGCTCAATAGTAGCAGCAGTCGCAGCAAACCCAGCAAAAAAAGAGCGCACTTCTCTTTTTAATTTTATTTTAGTGCCCTAGACCTCAAAAAAAAAAAAAAAAAAAAGAAGAAGAAGAAACGCTCCATACGTAATTGCCCAATTCACTCCCCCCCCCCCCCGTTTTAGAAGACGCGACCCCAGACTTTTCTTCTTAGTGTGGATTGGGTTGATAGAAAGTACATTTGAATTACAGGATTTATGGGATATACCTACCCCCCAACGAAGATAATTAATATGACACAAGGTCGAGTTTAATGAATGAGAGGGCAACTCATAAGTTTATAACGAAAAGGATCAACTACTTGGGGAAAAGATCTGCTGAGACTGTATCAATTTCTTTCTTTCTTTTTTTGTCTTTTTTCTTTTTTTTATTCGTACAACACTAGAAGACGTTATTATTTAACTGGGCTACCCCCCTCACAAGGACAATTATGACAAGGATCACGATTATGTCGAGGGATGGCATCACACAGCATGGACACTCACACAATTATTACCTCAGTCCCTTCGTATGAATCTGTCACAGCTCCATCATTATTTTATTCATAAAAGGTCAGAGAATTATCCAATTCAATTTTCAAAATCCATTCAACATAAAATATATTTTATAAGGAACACAAAAAAAATGGTTCAATGACAAGTGAAATTAATTCCACGAACAGAATGGTTTTGCACCACGTTTATCTCTCCTTACGATGATTCAAATCAATATATAATCATACTAAACCTCGTGGCTAGAATCCTTATTCTAATTTTCATCAACATCCATTAAATGATTTTGATTTTAGAAAATGTCTAAAATTTAAGGATTAGGATTTGAAGAAGAAATCGAAATTCAAATATTCTTGCTTAACTCATATCCAATGACTATGAATCAAATTCTATGGAAATACTGTCGTTTAGGCGGTCGGGTTTCGATCCTGGCTTGAGGTAGTTGCCTGTCTAACTGCACTAATGAGCTGTGATACAGCGAAACAGTACTGTATGTGGATGACTATAATCACGGCCACCGAGAATAAGTGGTGGTGGTACTATAATGCTCCCTTTCTTGGGTTGAGCATATTAGGAAGTGATATACAAACTGCCATTAGCGTATTAAGCGATGTTCTTTGTGTAAGCAAATCGAGCTTAGGCATTTGGACGATGTCAAAACATCGTTAATTCACTACCCGCACAGCAGCAGCCATATAGCGTAATGGTAAAAAGCTTTGACTGTCGTTTGGGCGGTTGGGTTTCGATCCTGGCTTGAGGTAAAGTTGCCTGTCTAGCACTGATGAGCTGTGATACAGCAAAACAATATTGTATGTGGATGACTATATATATATATATAGAGAGAGAGAGAGAAGGTGGTAAGTCCGCCTGAAAACTCCAAAGAAAATGTAACTTGTTGAATATTTATTAATTTTTAAATTTTCATAAAGATCGCATAAATATCTGAATTTTTATGAGCGGCACCCAATCCCTTTTACTCTTTTGCATAAAATTAAATCAAAGTAAATATAGCCCACATTTGGACATTCTACAGCTCATAGCTGTGTTCCAAAATTCATAACGACTTATTAATTAACTTCGGAGTGAATCCTATATACATATAATAGATATATGTACAAATGTTCGAATGTAACGTCATGATGAAAAACATTTGACGGAATTAAGCTTGAGCAAAATTAACGCACATAGGCAGTAACATTTTTTTTTTTTTTTCGGCAACATTTAATGTAAATGATACATATGAGATTAAGTTTAATAACAACAAATGTAAAATAATTATTTTGCATAATACTGCTGAAACCATTTAGCTAAACTGACATGAAAATCGAGACAAACTTATCCAACCGAACACAAGCAGTCCATCAACTTAAGGTTCTTTGAACCATCTATCCATTAGAAGCTCAACTGACTAACTCAGCCCTGCGGGAATATATATATATATATATATATATATATATATATATATATATATATATATATATATATATATATATATATATATATACTAGAAAAAGTACCCGTCGTTGACTAGGTTCAAAAACAGCCTACAGAAAATGGACTGTGATTTATGAAAGTACTAGCGAGGGGTACCCGGCGTTGCCCGGGTGTTTGTAGGTGTGTGTGAAAAAAAAAAAAAACAGGTCCCCATGAAAAAAAAAAGCCTTGACGACGCGCAGTTGGAAAATAGTAAAATGTGAAAAAAAAACAGGTGCGCGTTTTTGATTGACGTGACAGTTAGCATTTTGTGCTGGACAGTTTTTAATGAGGTCAATTAAAACCCCGCTCCCTCGTCGAAATGAAAGCTACCGTCTGATATGACGAAGTCGACATTGACCAAACGTTACTTAGCTCTCTAGAGACCACTGGCTCTGGGCCTGTGGGTATTTATTTACTCCCCCACCGAGCAAATTAGGCACAAGGCCAATTTTTAATGTGAGGAGTGAAGGCAGGGGGAAAGGAAAAAGGGGACCAGCTCCCGAGAGGTGGGAAATGGGAGCTGGTTAAAGGTCAGGTATGTGGGGTTGCCCCCACATCTGGTCTTTGCTTGCAGTATCTGTCGGAACAGATACTACACTTTGAGATATTAAATCTTTTATTCATGTTAAAAATACAGTCAAAATCAACGATGAACAAAAAACTTAGGCACATGGCCAACTCAAAAGGGGGGATTGTGGGGGTCGTTGGTCATCCTTGTCACTCCAGTACTAAACAAAATCAAAAGTTTCTCCCAGCTAGTATCTTCTTTCACCATAATACCGCATTCATCCTTTGTACTGGGGGACGTCCTACTTAACTCCCAGTTTTTAAAACATTTTTTATTGACATGTAAAAACAAAAAAGATAAAAATATAATGGTACAATAATTCATTTGTGTCGAGGGCGGGAAGAAAAAACAAAAGGTGATTAGTAGGACCCTCCTTACGCTATCTTGTTTATAGACTGCCTGTTCTACTAGGTTTGTAAAAGAAACCTCACTTCTGCAGGTCATTCTCTAGGTGGGGATGCCTTCTAAATGGGGGTGAATGGAGAAAAGAAAATTTTGTGGGTAAGGGATGGGGGTTAGTTTGTATTTCTTTCTCTCCAAGATGGGTAAAATTTAGAGGAAGGGGTTAAAACAAAAATTGCAGGTAAGAGGGGATGGGGATCTTGGAGGCTTCCTAATCGGGGAGGGATGGAACACACATTCAGCTAGCTAAAACGCTACTTGTTTAATTTTACTTTACAGAACTACGCGTTCCACACCTAGGCGGGGAACACATATTCAAATTTGGCTCCTCTTCGTACACACAGACTTGCCACATGTATCCATCTTCTGTCGAATGCTGCGCGATGCAGCCTTCTTTTATCACATCTGTTCTTCACCCGTAGTTGGTGTTTAAATAAAGCGATCAGATCTTGATCAGAAAAAGACAACACCCCCCGGCAACCTTGCAAACGCGACGCCCAAATCACCATTCCCGCCACGGCCAGGATCGTAACGTAGACCATTTGTCTTTCCCGGTCCCACGGCGGCCTCACGTTGTCCACAACATTGGATACGGTAATTGGGCAAGGATGCTCAGGATCGATGCGAGCCGTCACTTCGCTGACATACAACCAGTACTGGCAGAGTTTGCGGCAATCGAAGAAAGCGTGATCAGTAGTTTCTACGGCCGTTGTCCCACAACGGGGACAATCAGGCGACTCCAAAAACCCGGAACTGCATTGTATGTTGTTGAGTGGAAGTGCATTTCGGCCCAATCGCCAGGTCAGAGAGAACTCCGAATTGTTCAGATGACTCGAACCTGGCGCCCAGCTCCACGCGGAGCAGATCTCACTCTACTGCCAACCCAAACGCGCACATAGGAGTTCCCTACGGGTAGCAGTCACAAGGTCACTGGACCTTGGTAGTCATTTTAACGTGGCTCGGCACTCTTTCATGTAGGCCGATTCTCCCCGCGACCTGCGACGGCTGTCGATGGAAGGGTCGGGGAAGGCGGCAGTAACCACGGGGTGCCACGGCTGGTCATCTTGCATATAGTGGCTCAGGAAGGCCAGCCTCTCGGCGTCTCAATGACACTTCAAGTCTGGCATTCCCAAACCTTCCTCACACGGACGTTGGAAGCAGACCTGTCTGCTCACCCAGTGTCTTCCTCTGTCCCAAAGGAGCGAGGACAAGAGTTTGACAAGAGCTTTTAGGTGTTGTGCAGGCAGGGGAAGTAGGGCCAGCCGGTAAAGAATGAGAGGAAAGATGTAAGTGGCGCACGCCTCAGCTGTACCCTTTAAGGAAAGTTTCCTAGGAAGCCACGAATTGACTGCAGCCTCCACCTTTGACCGTACCTCCAATCAATTCTTGTCAAGCTGGAGACCTGGTCTGAACCACACGCCGAGGATCCGAACCAGGCCATCTGTCCAGCTGAAGGGCGCCGGGAGGTTTGCGTTGCCACTCCAGGCGCCCAACCGCAGTCCTACCGACTTGCTGCGGTTTATCTTGCCTCCCCATGTCTCAGTTTGCGGAGCAGAGGCTCCAAAGCCAGGACATAAAGCAGGGGCGACAGCGGACAACCCTGACGAACCGACCGAGAGATAAAGGGTTTCGAGCGCTTTCCGTTGACTTGCACGACAGCCATGGGCTGTTGATACATTACGGAGATCCACTTGCAAAAGTCCGGTTTAAAACCGGCGGCCTCTAAGACAGATGCCAGGAAACGATGGTCGACCCTATCGAAAGCTTTGGACTGATCTAAGTTGATCAGCGCGGCTTCCGTGTTGTCATCTATTCCCCCCTCTAGGATCGTGTGGATCAGGTGCAAATTGTTCTGAATCGATCTCCCCTTCACAGCGTAGTTCTGTTCCGGTTCAACCGACTCGTCGATAACAACCTGCAGCCGATTCGACAGGACCTTGGCCAAAATCTTCAACTCTGTTTAGCAGAGTTATGGGCCTGTAGTCGTCTAACTCTTCCCCTCCATGCCCGTCACCTTTCTTCAGCAATGTGATCACTCCCTTGGTTACCTGCCCTGGGATGGATCCCTGAGCAAACCAATGGTTGAACATATCCGTCAGAAGAGGCAGAAACATGGGCGACAGCCTCAAGTACAGTTCGTATGGTAGACCATCAAGTCCTGGCGATCTGTCACAGCTGACCTGCTTCAGCGCAGTAAAGACCTCTCGCTCCGTCACCCGGCCCTCGCAACTAGCCGTACTAGCCGCCTTGAGGCGGGGAGAGTCGGCCAAATAGTCGCTAAACTCAAGGACCGGAAGATCAGGCTGCTGCGTAAAATGCTCCTCGAAATGTTCTCGAAACCCCTCGCAGATCTCCCGAGTCGATTCCAGGGTGCGTCCATCTGGATGTCTGACTTTCATAATGTATTTGTCCGAGCCACGCCTAGAAACCTCACGGCGCACGTCTGCATCAGAATTGACTGCTTCGTTGCCTACCTTTCTATGCCTACCTCTAACTACTTGGCCTTCATAATGTTCTCTAGTCTCTCGTAGAAGGTCCTGCTTAACTAGTTCCTGACTAACCCTATCACCCTCCCCCGTAGCCCGGGCTAGTTTCTGCTCTAGCTGCTTCTTCGTCTTGGCCTTATCTAGTGCGAGGCGCTGGGCATACTTGACGGAGAAGCTTCTTATCTTGGCTTTGAGACCTAACCACCACTTACTCCCGGTAACCGCCCCCACTAGTGCCTTTTTAATCAATTCTCTTAACTGATCTCGGAAGTCTTGTATCTCCAGAAGGGAGGTGTTTAACTTCCAGTACCTCGCTAACTTAGGCCTATTTCCTAGCTTCAGCCAGGCCATAACTAATTTATGGTCCATCTGGCCTAGCCAAGTGAACGTGGGACAGGATAGGAAGTCTACTTTGCCTCTCCTAACAAACATCCTGTCCAAATAGGTATTTGAATAGGAGGAAACGCTATTGGTTCACGTCCACATGTCCTGCCCTGGATGCTCGACCCGAAACCTGTCGACCAGTCCGCATCTAGCCATCAGATCAGTCAGGCTGGACTCGCACCTCTCCGACCCTCTAGCTTCGCCTCCTACCTTATCTATGTCGGGGTCTAAGATGGCATTCCAATCCCCCATTAGCACTACCCGCTTCCGACAATCTACAAACGCGTCAAGCTGACTGAAGAATGAGACCCTCTCACGAGCGGTGCTGGGCGCATGAACCGCAATCACCCGAAACACAGAATCTTTTACGGCAACATCTGCCACGACCAGCCTGCCCTCTGCATCCCTATGGACAACGTCGACCGTCGTAGAAAGGGTATGTTTAACTAGTAAGGAGACTCCCTTCCCCCGTGGGCTGCCATATGCTGAGAAAACCTCAAAGTCTCGGGCCAGCACCTGACAGTCCACAGAAGAAACGAAATGTGTCTCCTGAATCGCAACCACATCCACTCCCAGGGACAAGAGGTTGTGCCGGAGGCGAGCCACCTGGCCCGATGATCTCAAGCCCCTCGCATTCAGACTAGCCAAATTCAAAGCCATGGTACCTACCTTAAGGTGTGTTACACTCAGCTCCGAAGTCAGCTGGGGAAAGGACACCGACGTTGTGTGCAATGCTCAAGGTGGTTAGGTTTTTCATGTCCTGACCTTCTCTCACAATGCCGCCGATATCCAAAGGGTAAGTCAATTTAAGGGCCCTATAGAGTGACGGATGGACCAACACTGGGACTCTTCCCTTGCATTGTTTTGCGAGTTCCTCAAGGGAAGGGTTATTTTCCCTAATCAGTTCAATTCCCGGACCAGCTCCTTCAGCGGCCTCCAGCATTGTCCACACGTTGGTCTTGCAGGCTTCAGGAAGCCTGACGAAAGTTGTTAGCCGTGGGGCGTCCAGGAAATTAGAGGGGACATTAACGTCTTTTCCCCCTATCTGTTGGCAGTCCAGCAGAGGTTTTAAATTTTTTCTCTGCCGGTGTGGTAAGTCCATTGCCACAGACAAGGGGTCTACAAAACAAAGTTCCTCCCTCGTTTCAAGGGCGAGGATCCCTGTTGGAGTGAGTCCGTAAGTGGGAGAATCTGAAGGGACTCTCCTCCTCCCAGGTTCATTCTTTTCTTTCTGGGATGGCGGCTCAATTTGCATTGGTGTGGGGACGAGTGTCTGTGTGGTGTCTGGTGTTGGTGCGGTGTCTAGTGTTGGTGCAGTATGTGGTTTGGGGGTGGAAGTTGGTTGTGTTGTTGTTAGAGGTGGTGCATGCTCACAGGGGAGTGGGGGCTGCCTTTTCTTCCCCTTTCCTTTTTTTGCTTTTCTTTTTTATTCTTTTGAATGAACCGGGGAGTGGTGAGGTTGAGTTCCTCTCCCTCTCGCTAGCAGATTCATCCTCAGAGGAGTGTTTTCTTCGCTTGGTCCCCATCTCAATTGGTGTGGGGACCGTTGGTTGTTGCTGCTCCTCTAATTACTGTTTCTCTGGTTGATGCTCTTGCTGTTCTGGTTGCTGCAGCCATTTTTGTTGCTGCTGCTTCTGTTCTGGCTGTTGCTGCTGCTGCTTTGGCTGCTGCAGTTTTTGTTGTTGCCACTGTTTTTGTGGCATTGGTTGTGGAATTGGCCGTGGCAGCTAATGTTGTTGCTGCGGTTGGTTCAATGGCTGGTTTGGCTGCTGCTGCTGCTGTCTGCTGCCGTGGCTGCTGCTGCGGCTGTTGTGGAGGCTGCTGTTGTTGTTGCTGCCTCGGTTGTTGGGTTGGTGGTGGGACGGTGGCAGATGGGATTGTGGGCTTCTGTTTCCGCCTCATTACCATGATCCATTCCTCCCCCTTGGCCTACTGCGTGGTTTTGTGTTTCCTCGGTGCTGGTGTTGGTGCTCCGGTTGCAGGAGTTGTGACAGCCTGTTTGGACACTGGTGCTGTCTCAGAGGTTGGGACCGCCTTTAGTGTCACTTGAGTAGGAGTTGACCTTTGAGGGCAGCTCTTGGCCATGTGACCATGCTTTTGGCAGAACCAGCAGTGCAGACGATGCCCCTCCACCACTACCGTCATAGTTGCCTCCTTAAATGTCAGCTGTGCTGGTATCGCCTGGAAGCCTTCTTTCTTTAGCCTCATGGCCACAGTGTAGCTGCCCAAGTGCATGCCGGTTTTCGACCGCACTGGGGTTATTTTTTCCACCTCGCCGAACTGTGTGAAGAAGGATCCCAGGATTTCTGCTGATATTTGCATAGGTACATTGAATACCTGCACCCGGGTCCTTGTCCTGCCCTGGTATTCGGGCTTTAGTTTTATTCTCCCATACTTAATTTCCTGTAGGGAGAGTCTCTCCACATCTTCCTTGGTGGGTAGGAGGATGTCTCACATGGCGTAGCTCCTCTGGTACAGGTATAGTACTGGGATGTTTAGCTTGTGTAGGAGCCCTGCCATGTCTTCCTTTTTCATCCCTAGGAGGCGGTTTTCCGGCATATCCGAGATGATGAGGGAGAGGACTCTGTCTTCGATTGCCTCCCAAGCGCCTGGCACTGGTTTAATTTCTGCCCCCTCTATGTATTGTCTGTACTTGGTCAAGTACAAGTCTCTATACTCTTGAGGGGACAGTTGCTTCTCTACAGTCTTCCCCCATGCCGACCCTCTTGTTGGTGTTGGATCTTTGATGAGGTTGGACTGTTTTTGCTGTTCCTTTGCGGAAGGGTTGCTATTTTGAGGGGCATTTCCCTTTCCGCTTTCCTTTGGGACCGACTCTCCTTGCTCTATGCTTCTTCCAGGAAATGCCTCCCTTTTTGGGGAGTCGGCCTCCTGGGGAGCATTGTCCCCTTTATTGTCCTTGGGAGCTTTTGCCCCTTTTGTTTTGGAGAGGTCTAGGCTGTATGACCCCTCGTTTTCTTGATTTGCTCCCCTTTTGGGGCAGTAGCTCTCCTGGGGAGCACTGTCTTCCTTATCGTCCTTTGGAGCTACTGCCTCTTGATTATCTGTAACGTGCATCCAGGAGATAAGCGCCCGCGTGTTTGCGTGTTGTGTGGGTACGTGGGAGAGACGGATGAGGGGAAAAAGACTTACCTCGAGACCAGCTCAGCGTTACCGACCAAAAATAGAAAAGAGGATCAAGATAGCGACCGCCGTCTTTTGTAAAGTATGATGTCTCGCAAAGTCACACGAATTCTCGGAATATGCAAATTTAGCCGGCCTAGAACGACGATAAAAGCGGGTGAGGGGAAAGACGTGGGGGAGTGACGATTGAGTTGGCTGGGGAATCGTGTGGCTGTTGCTTCTTGTGCCGTGTTGAGGATATCTTACCGTGTTAAAGAGAGAGTCGGGCGCCATCTTGAATTTTTCCTTACATTTTTTTCTTACATTATCAGAGCGGGATGCCCCGTCCAACATTATTTTTTCTCCCCTTTGTGGAGAGTCGCCCTCTTGCGGAGCTGCTGGTGAGTTTTCTTCCTTCTGGGGGGCGTCCTTCGGTTTAGTGTCCGGGCGGTATGCCCCGTTGCTTTTTGCTCCCCCTGTTGGGGAGTCATCTTCTTGGGGAGCAGTTTTTCTTGTGGTAGCCCCCTGGCTGGGGGTATCTGTATTGGTGGTCCCCGGGCTGGGGGTGTCCATTTTTGAAAAAAGCTCTCTCTTCCCTGTATTAAAATTCACCAAAATGAGTGACGTGGAGTCGGCGTCCAAAGTGGGGAGCCGACTTTGGCGCCAAAAAGAAGTGGCGCCAAAAGGGGAGATAGAACTGAGAGAGGGAGTGGGAAGTTAGTGGAGGGAAGAGAGAGTGTTTCCGATCCTCCCTCGCGGGAAGGTCGTAAATTATCAGCTCGGATCCCCCCGTGAGGGAGGAGAGCAGAGAAAGACAGACCAAGTGGGGGTGCGGACAGAACGCTACCCAACAAGCTTGTCAGGTGTTCCGGGCACGAGAATGTGTCGCCAGAACAGCACTGCCTAGCGCTGTGTATGTATCAGAGAATAGATACTACACTTTGATCTTGACCAAAAGGCCAAGGAAAAAAAAAAAAAAAGATACTACACTTTGATCTTGTCGCCCGGGCCCCCGGAGGGCGGGTTTTGCTTTTTGCTTATACCGAAAACCGAATGTAACGCGTGCCGATGCGGGGGAAATGTCGAATAATTAACGTTTGAAAGTCAATAAAATTAAATAGACAGGCGAGCTCCGTTAATTTATAGACGATATAAAAAGTTTTAAGAAGTTGTGAACCGAGCGAGCGCTTCTCTGAAAGAAGCCTTTTGTGGACATCGAGGAAAAGCGTACATACATACATTTTCGCTTTTATATATATATAGATGATAGGTTATGAAAAGGAAGGGTTGTAAAGAGATAGCTTCGAATTTGGGGGTATCAAAACAAAAGCAAAATATGATGAAAGTAAAAATAGATAAACCCCATAATTTGTTATACCATACCTGTTCATACGGAAACATTTATTACAATATTGTGTGGATCTATATTAAAAAACCTTGTTAAACTTTGTGACATATTTCCATTCTATGGAGGTCAGGCGCGAACGAACACCCCATAATTTTATTTTACTATATTTCTTCGAACTGAAACATAATTATCAAAGTATACTTACACAGATAGATATGAAAAGTCTTTATTAAAGTTTGTGCCTATTTCCATTCTATGGAGGCCATGCGCGAACGCAGACCCCACAATTTTATTATACCATCCCTATTTAGTTAAAACATACTTATCAAAGTATTCTTATGTACATCTATATTAAAAGCACTTGTAAACGTTTTTTTTTTAATTTTAAATTTTTTATTTCCATACTTTGTGGACCAGGCACGAATGCAGACCCCACAGTCTTAATGAACCACCGTTCTGCCAGATCAAACATACCCATTCCTGTGTCTCGATACATCTTCTATCATTATATGTAATCAGTTTTTTAAAATAGTCAACTATATAGGAGCCTATTTGTGACTAGACACACACACACACACACACACACACACACACACACACACACACACACACACACACACACACACACACATTCAGCTTTATATTATAGATATGCGAGCATGAAAAGTAATATGGTTAAGCTTAAACATGGAAAAGTAAAGGACTAGTTGTTAAAACTGGAGAAGAAAAGGACAAGATAGTCTAGTAAAAAATATAATAAATTTATAACTTAAAAATTGCAGCATTAAGCATTTTTTTTTAAAATTCAATTTATAACATTATGTAATCAATTCTTAATGCTGCAATATTTTAAGCTATAAATCTATTTTATTTTTTATTAGAATATCTTGTCTTTTTCTTTTCCAGTTTTGATAACTAGTGCTTTACTTTTCCATGTTTAAGCTTAACCATATTACTTTTCATGCTCTCTTTTTTCTATTGTAATACATGATGTTACCAGACTTCCAATAAATTCACTTGTTCTTTGTCTAATTTGAGTCTTATTTTTTTTTGCCCCATAAACACGTATGTAATAACAATATACAGCACTCGTCTGCTTTCAATAAAATTCCCTTAATTATCTCCCTTTCATGCTTTCATTCTCTCTGTCTCACTTGTTACTTCTCTTTTCGAATTAGTAGCAACAGTAGTCACTGAAACCACGTGGTTGCTACGAAAACCAGTCATAAAAAAGCGTTGCTCACGCTATTTTTACGATTTTGAACACAAGAAAATTCATCATAACTTTGGTTTTACCGAACGAAAATTGAAAAAAAGATGATCTATAAACTGCAATAATTGCTTGAAATTTGGTCGAAAAATGAGTGAGCGGTGAAGATTTAAAGCAGTTCTAAATGACTAAAACTGGCACTTAACTATATATTCAAACACTACTGTGTTTTATATATATATATATATATATATATATATATATATATATATATACTAATATATATATATATATATATTAGTGGCCTGGCAAGGCCACAGGAAGACACCGCAAGCCAAAAAACCCTGGGCAAAATTCATTCCAAAGAAACAAAACTTGCTTGCCGGGACACTATATATACCAACGTAGACAAATTTGGGCATATTTTAAAGGTTTGAAACTATAGGTCCTTTAACTAATTGTCAAAAAACTTTAACCATAGAAGAGTATTATAATCTTAAAAAAGCCTGCAAATTTTCATGTAGTTTCATCTACTAAAACTAAAGATATGAGCATTTCAATATTCAATTTGGCTATCAATGCGTGTGTGTGTGTGTGTGTGTGTGTGTGTGTGTGTGTGTGTGTGTGTGTGTGTGTGAGAAAGAGAAGGAGAGAGAAAGAAAAAGAAAGAAAGAAAGACTTTTCATTTAGAGTAGACAACACCACCTGTCTACCTGTAAATAATGGTGTTTTATCATTGGACATAAACACACACTGACAAAGTGATCTCGTATCTGGAATGGACATTAATTTTTTCTAGAATTTTAAACATTTTTACTTCTCAGCATGAATTTCCGTTTAAAGAGACGATAAAAATTTCAATTTTAGAAATCAAATTTGAGGTGATTAAATCCCAAGCCAAATATTACCTCCATTACCGGCCTGTCCTCTACCATTGTAAAAATGCACCTAACTAAAAACGCATTATTGTGCATGTTTGCAACCTGTTTGATGTGTACTGCGCATAAAACACGAGGAGTTTGCAACTCGAAAAGGATTGTTTTGGCAGCGTTGTTTGTTCTTTTCTTCATAAATCAATCGTTACACACAGAAACGAAGTTTACGATTCCGAATCTCTTTTTTGTTTCTTTAATTTAACAAGAACCCTAACCCGTCTCTTAAGCGGAATGGATGAAAATAGTTTCCTAAACTTTCGGCAAAGAGAATGTCTTCTCAACTTGCAGGGCAAAACAAACACTTGCAAATTGAATATTAATTTTCCCTTTTTTATTTACAACTTTCAAAATTTATTTCATACATCAAAACTGAGGCTAACATTTTCTAAATTACAAACCCGTCATTAATACCATGAGGTGACTCGGCCATGACATATGACGCTTGCCTTAGTTGCTTTGCGGAAACTGAAATTATACACGGGATGTTAATTGTTATTCAATAATTTCTTTTTTTATTTACGCAAAGAATTTTTTCTATTGTAGCATCTTCGAAAATAAAAACAACAACAACAAAAACAAAAACAGCAATAACAAACCTTTAATGTTTTCCGGTGAAAACTGATTTTATTTTTTTTCTGCATTTGTAAATTAATTAACCTCTCAAATTTGTAAAACCAAATTGTAGCATACAAAAAAACTAAATCCAAAATGGTTAATGTCTGGAGAGATTAAATCCAGATACTAAAACAATGAATCTTTGACAATCAGGGGATTTAAAGTTGTATTTGTAGCTTAAATATTGAAGTAGTACAAATGCCACCCACAGAATAAAATTAACAATTCTTTCTGCAATTCAGCTATATTAAGCAAACTCCAGTATATGCTTGACTTGTCCACCAAGTTTTAGTCAGGAATATCCAACAGTTTTTTTTATGTAAGTTCAGAAAAGGCACGAAGACCTTTATTTTTCGGTTTTCTTACGCCATCTTTGAATGGGATTATTAAAAAAATTGAGATTTATCAGATTGTCGTGACTAATACCAGTAGTTCATGTGCTACGATATTCCCTGCTTGATTTTTCGTTGGAAGATACTATTATCTTAGTAGCCAACAGCCTCTCTCAAGAATGGCGAAAAAATATTATGCTTTGTTAGTATTTGCACTAATATTCATATAAATTGATTAAATTAAGTTCATAATTTTTTTTTTTTATATAAAAAAATATTATCATTTCCGAAAACCTAAATAAAAAAACATCTAATTTTTATTTTTTATTTACAGTGAAGGATTTCTTTTCAAATTTATTTCAGTTGGGAGGGGTTGTCTGACTTGCTTTCTAATGTTTTTTTTTAGCAGAAAAGGACTAAACTATCGTAAGCAAAAAATAAAAAATTGAAAAAGAAAAGGCGTCGCTCACACAAAGAAATAAGAAAGCAAGAAAACGTCTCAAACTAGAAAGTTTTAAAAATAAAGAGAAAACGTATAAATCGGTACAGAACGCGTCTGTTTTCATGAAAAAAAGGGTAAAAACAAAAAGAAATAAAATGTTATGGAAACCAATTTATGTTCTCTTCCTTTATTCGTCTGGCAGACTTTTATGTGACGGAATGAATACATATTTATACATGTATACATATTATAGAGTCAAGGACGCGTCTATTTCTCTGAAAACATATTTTGAGACAATGTAGGTATCACGAATCAGTTCATTAAAACGATTGCGTTTTCATTTTCAAAGTATTAGATCTGCACTCATTAGCCCACAAGTGTTTTGAAAAGCATATGGCGCAACAGGGGTTTGATGTAAAATCACAGTTGGATTGAATTTCTTGTTGCAACTTTGCATTTTACATCCTCATTCGGAGTGCTCTCTTTCATGTGAGCAAAGCGAGTTGATTATTGCAGTCTTCTGATGCCACGATCAACATTATCAAACTTGTACTTTGCTTCAAAATTATCGTTAAAATCTTCTATTGCTTCTTCTATTGCAACAATGCGTGAAATGGCTGATGAAAATGATTAAAGGTTTGTATTGCGATATCGCAAAAATAAAGCTTATGTGAATACGAGTCCTCCAAGAAAGTTCAAATCCCTGAAGAAGACGAAGGAGAAGAGGAACAACAACAACAACAACAACAACAACAACAACAACTTATTACTACCACCACCACCATAACCACCACTACACCATAACTATTATTAATTATTATTTTAAATGTTAAGGAAATACTTAAATGCTGAGACTAATATACATGAGTAGTAGACGCTAGCCGGACATATAGAATCTGTTACAGAAGTGAACCACAAAAACAGCGCCACATGGAATCAAGAAAATTGAAACTGTATAATTGTAAATTACCCCCCCCCCCATCCTAAAAACCTGTCGAACCAGTTAACTTTTTGGGGGTATACGAGGGAGGGTTAACTTAAAATTATACGGCTCCCATCACAACAGGTACAGCTTCGACTTTCTTTAACTTCCACAATCTTTTTATCTCCCTTTTCAAGTTTTAGTACTTTTCGGCCTTCTCTCTTACACCCTCCCCCCACATTCACATCAGCTAGTACTGCCATATTATGTACTGCTTGATAATTGCCCTGTTTCCCTTGTTTCTAAGAAGATTAAATCTGGCCTCCTTGCTTAAATCAAATTGTTACATTGGCTATTCATAACCCACAACATTATGCGCTTTCAGTTTTATTGGGTCGATATGGTGTTTCTTTGTATTTTACTTCTGTAACAGTTTCTATATGTACGGCTAACGTCTGTTGCTCTCCGCATTCAAATGTTTTCCTTAATATTTAAAAAAATAATTATTAATAATCATCGTAATATTTAAAAAAAAAAAACAAAGCAACAACAACAAGAAAGAAAAATCCTGCCACATCGTAGAGTTTGCTTTCCCAGCTGACCACAGGATAAATATCAAAGAAAAGGAGAAACGGAGCAAATGCACAGAGCTCGCCAAAGAGCTGAAAGGGATATGGATGATGAAAAAAATCAGATAATACCTATGAGCATTAGGAACGCATCCGAAAAACGTTGGAGAAGGAACAGGAGAAATTGAAATCAGAGGAATTGCTGGAAAGATACAACGAATAACAATAATTAAAACAGTTGAAATATTAAGGAAGACTCTTGAATATGGAAACTAATACATGAGCCACATGCGTGTGCCAGCTGAGCTGCTGCAGAGACAAAACACGAAGGCTACATGGAACCAAAAACAATGAAGCTGTATATATATATATATATATAAGTTCTCCCATTACCCAGTCACTGCACCCCCCCAAAGAATGATGCCAAATAGCCGAGAAGGCTTAAGGAGGATGGAAAGACTGAGGGGGAGATCGCTGACTAGACCTTCGCTGGACAAATACCAAGAGAACTGGTATCTTGGGGAAGCTTATTGCCACTTAAACTTCCGTGGAGACCAATACCCGTGCTAGCGAGAAATCAATGGTAAGCGGCTGTTGCGATAATGCAAATTAATTTGCAAATGTTATCGAAAGAGGTGGAGAGTACTAGAAATCTAGGGAGATTTATTGTCACTCAGTTTCTAGGGAACACCGCGGGTTGTTTTCAAGGAGAGATTCTTTATGACCTGTGTGAAAGCTCCTTGTGGGACAATAATAATAATAAACAATCTACTAATATATAAAAGGAACGTTATCTGTGTGTGTGTGTGTGTGTGTGTGTGTGTGTGTGCTATTTCATTCACTATCAGCTCCTAAACGGCTAGGCCGATAATTTTTTTTTTTAAATTTCACACTTTATTTGCCTGGCAGTATTCTTAGATAGGTTTTATATCAGAACGTCTTCGATAAACGAAAAAATCCAATAAAAGAACAGGCAATTTTGACGTATACAACCTAAAATCACAAGTGCATTTGAGAAGTTTTATTATCGCACAAACAAAGATGGCCAGCATATAAAATAAGTAGAAGCTCTTTGTTATGATACGGGCGCGCTCGAAATGAATACTTTTGCACAATTGAACCATGATACTTGACTTTGCATTTTAAACTTATTAAAGCAAAAATAATATAAAATCAGCAGTAGCTTCTTTACGGTGCAGTGTAAACTACAATGTAATGTGGACTAGGTAACAGCAAGAAGTCATATGTAACTTCCTCCCGATGCACCACGAAAGCAGACAATCAATTGATTGAAAAATGGGCAATTTCTCCGTTTTCAATGACAATAAAACATGAGCGGGTGAAACATTCGTTGATCCTCATTCAATTCCGGGAATTTCAGGTTTCCCCGCTAGTACTTACTAAATACAGAATCAAATACTAATGTTATGCATATTTGCTATCAGGTAGAAAAATATTTAAATTTTAATGAAAAGAAACAAATAATCTGTTTAAGTTTTCAATTTCTCATTTTAACGAATTGATTTCGTAATTGGCTACCGTACGACTGGCTGCCATACGGTCTTCGTGTTTATTTTTTTTTATTATTATTTACTTCAAACTTACTTCACTCTGACGAAGTAGCGCATTTCTCATAATATAAAGAGGAAAAACAACGCTCTTCAATGAGTTTTTATTAGCTTATCTTGACATCTGATTCTACGCACACTAAATGTGGCTGGACACTTTACTACAGTTTCGCTGAATATTCGACCACAACCGCGGAATGCCAATAGGGCTATACAAGCATTTTTATAGGCCAGAGTGCTCTTCCGCTATGGTTCTGGCTCTTCAATCATACTTTTCGACCCTTGTGTCACATCTTCACATCCTGGGAAGGAGATAAATAACTTTTGCCTTTTTTATTATTATTATTATTATTATTATTCATATTTCTCCCTACACAACTTCCCAACCCTATCAACTACGCAAACTCTGACCACTCCGAATCACATTCAGTCGTGAGGCCTCAACTTGGAAGGTTTGTTGGGCGAGGGCGAGAAGTTTTCTTTTTCTTCAATGTGACCTTGAGTCATAGTACTTGTTAGGGTCTAGCATATCTAGTTTGTAAACTTGTTATTTACGAAATGCTTACAGATCAAACTAATCTATAAATATTAAGATTAACAGATTTTCAAATTTCTCATTATACCGATGCTTCTACTGTACTAAAATTGATCTGAGTATTAGTACACGCCAACAATACCGGAAGAAAACTGCAATTTTCGCTAACGTCGAAAGACCTTGACAATGAAAATTAAACTTGTCTGTATCACCTTGAGGAAGTCTCATGGAGATTAAAAAAAAAAAAAATATTAGAAAATATAATTCATTTATTTGAAAAAGAAAATAAAAGTCCCACATCGTGATATCTGACGTCTTAACGTGTTTTCTAATCTATATATATTTCAAGATATTAAGAACTTGAAACATAAGAAAACTTTTACCTAAGTTACTGAATTCAGCATTAAATGGATTCAAAATAAACCGAAAATGACCGAAAATAAAGTAAGCCAAAACCAAATTAAGCCAAAATGAAACAAAACTCAAGCCCAACCCAAACCAACCCAACAGTACTTTCTATATATATATATATATTATTCCTTAATTGGAATTCATTTTTTGATACTTTCGTTTCCCTTTTTCTTTTCTTTGTTTTCTTTGCCATTTTGCGAGTCCCTTTTTATCCCGACTTTAATTTATGTAACCCTATCTATCTGTAATATCGCGTCGAATTAGAAACAATAGACAAGCGTGGACACATCTAAAACAAGAAATATGTATTAGGTTGATTCAAAAGTAATGCTTTTTTTTTACATAAAGTTGAACGTCAAAAAAGGACATTATTTTTGCACTAGCCAATTTATGGATGAACAAAATACTAAGCCTCGCTTCCTGGATTTGTAGCTTTTTTTTTTTTTTTTTTTTTAATAATCTCGGCTGTCCTCGTTATCCTAATTGTAATTTAGAAGATCTGAATGCATTAGATCCGTCCTCGCATTCCAACGAAACGCTTTGTCCGTCTACAAGTATGTTTCTCATGCCTCAGTTAAAAAAAAACAAACAAAACATTTTCATCGTCAAACGCGCAGATTGATCGTTTGATGTCCGATCCCTAATATAGATTTCTTTTATTCGAACAAAAATCTCTTTCTGTTTGTTGATTGGTCATGCTTTAGTTTAAAATAGCATTTTCTTGTTCTGTTATGCTTCAGTTTGAAACAGCATTTTCATGCTTAAGTTTAGAAGCGTATTTCCATTGGTTAATTCTGCTTAATATTAAAGAAGCATTTTCATTGATCTGTCATGTGTACGCGTAAATATAGTATATTATTCGGTCTGTCACGCTTAAGATTTAAATTTTCGTTGATCTGTTATGCTCACGTTCAAAATAGCATCTTCGTTTGTCTGCCAAACTTAAATTTTAAATACATTTCATTGGTCTGTGGCGTTTACGTTTGAAATATCTTTGTTGATCTGTCACTCTTAAAAATATAAATTAGTTAAGATTCTGATTTTTTTTGATGAGGGATGATTGTTTCTATTATCTGGATTAATCAAACTAATATCATCATCTTTAATGCTATTTGCATAACGTTTCGGTTGATGTAACCTCCGGCCTTCTTATACACCTGCAGAAAGTCGGAGGTTACATCGACCGAAACGTTGTGCAAATAACATTCAAAATGAGAACATTAGTTCGATTAATCTAAATAATAGATACAACATCAGTTAATCTGTTATATCTATATTTCGAATAACTTGTCGGTCTGTCATTTTTTAGTTGAAATTAAAATTATCGTTTCTGTTGTGAAATCCATTTTCATTGTTAAACGCGCAGATTGAATATGCGCATCTAAATAATGGTTCTGTTCTTGTGAGATGAATCAGCACTACCCCCACCCCCACACAAACTGAAGATGAAGAGATTGATGGCGATGTTATTAGATACTGTATCTATGGAAACGGGTAGCTGTGAGAGGTTCGGATGCATTATCAGTGCGGTGTTGGAATATAGGCAAGGGCGATAGTGATGAGGATTGAAAGTTGGGATGACAGAAAACTGAATGTCACAATGGTAAGACAGTAGCTGCTGTCTTAATAACGCTGTTAGAACATTCAGCTATAATGGTCATGTTGGTTCCGTGATGGAAAGTCATCTGGTGTCCATGTTCATGGAGAAGAATTCGAAAAATGCCTTCCGTCGTTCAACTTTACACGACTACCTGTAAACAAGCCGCATCCGAGATGATAAACACTTCGAGGAACCATAAGGATTTATGATACGGGATCACTACTAGAAAGAAAAGTACACTTTGTAAACTTTGTAAACAAACTATATATATATATATATATATATATATATATATATATATATATATATATATATATATATATATATATATATATATATAATGTGTGTGTGTATGTGTGGGTAAAATTAAATATATATGTGTGTGTGTGTGTGTGTAAAATTAAATATATATATATATAAAATTAAAAATATTTAAAGTTTACAAATTGAATAATTCTGTAAAGTATAAGCATTAATAGTAATATTCATAGAACAATCATAACCAGATGAAAAAGCTCAATATACGAAATATAGCATTGCTATAAAAATTGAATTTAAACTCTCAACTTAGAATTTACGACAATTTATTATTCGACAAGGAATACAAGTTGAAAAGTTAGAATTTTCCATATTTCAATTGTTTTTTTTCTAATTTTTCCATTTCTAATCTATATGTATTTGAAGTCAGTATTGTCTTTTTACCCTTATAACACCGACTTTTTTCCCATCTTCGGATGAGAAGCATTTAGCTTTAAAATGCCATGGTCTAAAGACATCCCCCCTCATTTTTTTTATGTAATAAAGTTCCTATGTACCTTTACTCCTTATCTTTAAACTTATCACACACACACACACACACACACACACACACACACACACACACACACACACACACACACACACACACACACACACACATATTCAATTATAAGAGCCATGTCACACTCAAAAGCGGAAACAAAAAATTTTTACGTCACATACATACCAGGTTTTTCCAAGTAACGCGCTTGTGTCGTTTAATTTACTTTTCTTTAAAGTAATCATAACGAGGAAGTGTTTTAAACCAAAACGAAACGTTAATGAACTCGCGAATAATAATTTAGGTTAAAGCCAGTGTAACGAGAAACAAAATAAAACTACGAAAGTACTACTGAAACTTCCTTCTGCCCGACAAAATTTTATTCACTTAGATTGGAGATCCTTAATGGAACTTTGATTAAAATAGAGTTTAATTCATATGCATTTATCTCCCCGTGAAGGTAAAGTGAAGTGTATCATATTTTTAATGCGTAAAAAATGCAACTCACCTAAAAAGATACTTGATTGAGAAATAAAAATGCTCCAGTCTAGAAGGATTTTTCTTTATCTAACTGATGACAAAAATATATAAGCCTAATGCCCCCTTATTTACTGATCCCAAAATGCGAAAGGCGTTGCTGCAAAAATAAAGAATGGAATCACGAAATATTTTTTCATATGTTACAATTTATTGTAGTAGAATATCGACATTCGGTCGGTAGTTGTCACTTTTCAAAGGGAGCAGATAGCAGAGCGTCCGCTCACTTCAATCACAAGTTTCGCTTTGTGTTTCCCCAACCCTCCAGTGATCGGTAATATAATTCTGCAATTGATTTTATTAATACATTCCTCAATCGAATACCTCATTCAGTAACGGAATGATTGTATTACGAGAAACAGAGAAATACATCGTGTTATCGATCGGTGATGTAATTGCAAAAATTGTTTCTAAACACATTCCTCAAAGCACATACTCAAAATATGAACAATAAAATGTTTATATCTTTATTTTTGTTTCAACTGTGACATTTTCATGGCAATGGCAGTCGAATTCCAAAATGGGGTATCTGACCACACACACCTGACCCACACCTCATTATCATCTCGATTAAATTTCTTATTTATTATACTGCTTTTTCTGATTAGCCTATGTAATCGCGTTAATCCTAGCCTGAGAATAAGGTAACCGATTTGACGTCCTGTATTTTATTATTGAAATCCACTCAGTTTTTAGATGCGTCATCATATTTTTGTGAGAGGTTTTGTCCGTCGGCCATCCGCCACGCTTAAGTATGTGATCACCTTTGCATCACTAAAAGCGTTAATTAAACCTACGCATATTATTTTAGATTACGTTTAACTATGTAAAAGGATCTGTTCGCCGGTGGCCAGTCTGGTACGCTTAAGCTTCAAATAGAATTTTAGTCGGTCTGTCATGTTTAATCTTAAAATAACAGTTTAGTAAGTGTGTCACATTAGATCTTTATAAGGCATGTTGGTTTGTCACATTTCATCCAGAAATAGAATGTTTGTTAGTCTGTCACGTTTAATCTTGAAACAACATTTTCATACCTAAATTTGTAGACTGAATGGGCGTATCTTAAGACTTGTGTTAAAATATATTTTTACTGTAAAAATAGACTCTGTATAATTTGTTTCAACAATGTTTTAAGCGGGAATAAATCAATCTCGATCTTATATGCATTTGCATACATTAAAAGTTGGTGCTATCATCATCGCATAATATGATGTATGTGCAGAAAAGAAACTCATTAACAAATGTGAATAATTGAAAGAGTTCTAAGCATAATTTTTTAAAATTGCAATGTAAAATTGTTAATTTCAGATGCCGCTAACGACAATTCCCTTTTTAGACGAAAGGCGAATAAATTTGTAGTTTTATATATTTTTAAATACTATATCTTCCATTAAACAACATGACTCCATTTTTTTTTTCAAAAATATTATTTTTGTATCACATGTAATCTTACCTCGAGTAGACACTTCTCGACCTTCGTGCTAACATTGTTCTCGAGCAGTCACTACCTCTCTATATAACATAAAATGTGATGCTTTCATGGCGTTTCTCATGATCTTAGCCGTAGCTAGATTTGCAGCGTGGAACTCACGTTTAAATATAGAGAATGTGGGTGAATCGCCTTCTGATTACGATCTAATTTCGCACTTTAAACATCAGTTTAAAGTCAAAAGTAGGTATGATAGGAGATTTCACTGTTTAAAAGGAGGTGGATACACAGCCTAATTTATAAGTACTTGGACAAATCAAGTTTGAGTATGTGTTCCATGTATAGGCATGGTACACACTGGCCTATGAATTTTATCAAACCCCATCATAGTCCCCAAAGTCTCTTAGCTAGTGGTACAAATGGGTTCCACTTCTTTCGTTGTGTGCTTTCTTTTTTCAGTATTAAAGATCCTCAAAGACGCCAACTCCTAGTAGTTATTTTGTCTTTATTCCGACCTAAAATATGGTACCTATCTAGGAAGACACTACTCATGCTTATGGTCCCAAACCAGTTTCTTTGTAAACCCCTTCTTTCCCACCTAGGTACTAACTTGATTGTTTTCGGCTCTTGAAACAGACTGGAAAACAGTGAGCAGCTCATAATTGAAAATATACTAGGAAAGATCCTATTACCAACACATTTATTTTATTTGGCTATATTTTGTATAATTTGAGCTTGTTTTTAGCTTCCCACCCTCACCACAACCGATAGATTTTGTACATATATCTTTTTCGTAAAAAAGAAAAACGTCCTCCCAATCAGGAATAATGTTACGTAGGGCTGTCCATAGAGTGAATGTGGGATTTTGGTGACTGAAACTAGCTTGGAGAATAGAGACTCATCCCACCTGAGTTCCAATTTTAACCTTGTGCCACATATTATTTTTTTTTAAGAAAGTCATTACTGTTGAAATTTTTGGTAAAATTTTTGGAATAAATAAATCAGTTCTCGTGCTACGATCAAAAGTGTAGTATCTGTTCTAACTTTTATTCATTTCAATCTTCTATGTAATTTCTTTGGTGGTAATCCGAAAAATCAGGCCTCTGGAAAATTCTTTTTCTCTCTCCACTTCTCTATCACTTTCTCTCACACACCTCTTTTGGACATTTTCTTCTATCTTGCTTGGATATTCTTTTACTAGCACCTTTTAGAAAGATAGGCAGCCCACCTTATATCCCAGACAGAACTTTCATGTCCGACTCAGATCCTGATCTCTCAATCCGATTAAATCCGTGCAAGCATGTGGAAGTTCCAGGCTCGAATAAAGCCAGGGACTCTAACTATCAAAATATGGGATTTCAACATAAGGTTTGGAGGGAAAACATTGTTCCGTATTAAGTTCGAGTTATGGCCTGTCAGAGGGATGCCACAAATAGTCTCCTGTTCCAGATTCTAAGAGGGACCACTGTAAATAGACGTTCAGATTCGATTTCGTCGGGCCGTAATACTTTGCTGCCGCAAACAGTTCTAAGAGGGCAGCTGCAATAAATTCTGCAGGAAGGCTGTTCCAAAAAGCTTTTCAGATTTGTCAGATAAGGCTAGCGCCAACAATTCTTCTAGTCCAGGGTATCATTGAATGGAAACAATATTTCCGAGGTTCACTTTTGGTGGTGTGGCGAAACTAACAGATTGCATAGGTAATACCTAAAACCGCTGTAGCTTCAGAGCTGGATGTGTAAAAAACAAAACAAAAAAAAAAACTGAAAGGTCCAACTAACTACAGGCATATTTCATTAACAACAGTGTTGCTTGCCGTGGAATATGGTGAATTACGAGCACCCCACTTTAAAGACTCAGGATTAAAGCTAAAAAAAAAACGATGTCTATTTACGCTAATCTCTCGTTTATATTGCACTTAAACTTACCCCTTCCTCTAGGAATCAGGGGTATTGCCTGGGATGGATGAGATACGTCTGAACTCTTAGAAGACAACCTCCTCATTCCAAATGATTTTATATCCGTGTGTGACATGATATATGAGTAAGGTCCAATGATCAAAAACTTTGAATTTGTTTACAATATATATATATATATATATATATATATATATATATATATATATATATATATATATATATATATATATATACTCGCTGTACCCGGCCACGCGTTGCTGTGGCTCAGTTTTTTTAAATGGAACACACAAACAAAAAAGACAAAATATTTGTGTTTTATGTTTATGTTCTCAATATTTTTGGATACAAAATATTTTGAGGTGTCCCTTTTTCTGTGCGGATGTAGAGAATGTCCGATTTTTTGACAGTAGAACATGCAACATATTCTTGTCCATGTGAGAAGACCACATGATGTAGGTCAAACAAATGTAAAAATTGTCCCTGAACCGTGTTAATGGTTATATCAAACGGCAAGCGAATTGTGAAGCGCAATATCTTAAATTAAAATGGTATATCCGTTTAAATCATACAATGAACGTTCATTCCCTGTTTTCCTCATGGTTGACAGAAAGGAAAACATGAGGGTTTAATTTTACCATAGACATGTATATGAATACGCAATGGAAAATCTCGAAAAGTAAAAAAAAATTAGCCGATTTCTTTTTGTATGTAAGTATAGCGTTTTATCAGAGATAAACCGATGGAAAAATTGAAAAAGAAAAAAAAAACTGTTTGAAGTATAAACCAACAAAGTAAGTGGGAGACCAAGGATAATTCTGAATAAAAAAAAAAGAAAAGAATATAAAAATGTTGTAGGATAAGTTTTCAAAAAAAGGAAATAATTTGGTAAACTATTGTTATTTTTATTCCAAGAAAATATAATATATTGCTTTCAAATATAATTAATGAGAATATTCGTAAACATTTTGGTGCTTTTTATTTATTGTTACTAATTCGGTCATCAGAATATTGATTGTCAAGTAAAATCAATAGTATCTAGTGAATGCCATATCACATAGCAAAAACTAATAGTGAATGCCATATCACATAGCAAAAACTAATAGTGAATGCCATGTCACATAGCAAAAACTAATAGTGAATGCCATGTCACATAGCAAAAACTAATAGTAAATATCCATATCACATAGCAAAAACTAATTGTGAATGCCATATCATATGGAAAAAACTAATAGTGAATGCCATATTACATAGCAAAAACTAATAGTGAATGCCATATCATATGGCAAAAACTAATAGGGAATGCTATATCACATAGCAAAAACTAATTGTGAATGCCATATCATATGGCAAAAACTAATAGTGAATGCCATATCATATGGCAAAAACTAATAGTGAATGCCATATCACATAGCAAAAACTAATTGTGAATGCCATATCACATAGCAAAAACTAATTGTGAATACCATATCATATGGCAAAAACTAATAGTGAATGCCATATCACATAGCAAAAACTAATTGTGAATGCCATATCACATAGCAAAAACTAATTGTGAATGCCATATCATATGGCAAAAACTAATAGTGAATGCCATATCACATAGCAAAAACTAATTGTGAATGCCATATCACATAGCAAAAACTTATTGTGAATGCCATATCATATGCCAAAAACTAATAGTGAATGCCATATCATATGGCAAAAACTAATTGTGAATGCCATAGTATATAGCAAAAACTAATTGTGAAATCCATATCACATAGCAAAAACTAATAGTGAATGCCATATCATATGGCAAAAACTAATAGTGAATGCCATATCACATAGCAAAAACTAATAGTGAATGCCATGTCACATAGCAAAAACTAATAGTGAATGCCATGTCACATAGCAAAAACTAATAGTAAATATCCATATCACATAGCAAAAACTAATTGTGAATGCCATATCATATGGAAAAAACTAATAGTGAATGCCATATTACATAGCAAAAACTAATAGTGAATGCCATATCATATGGCAAAAACTAATAGTGAATGCTATATCACATAGCAAAAACTAATTGTGAATGCCATATCATATGGCAAAAACTAATAGTGAATGCCATATCATATGGCAAAAACTAATAGTGAATGCCATATCACATAGCAAAAACTAATTGTGAATGCCATATCACATAGCAAAAACTAATTGTGAATACCATATCATATGGCAAAAACTAATAGTGAATGCCATATCACATAGCAAAAACTAATTGTGAATGCCATATCACATAGCAAAAACTAATTGTGAATGCCATATCATATGGCAAAAACTAATAGTGAATGCCATATCACATAGCAAAAACTAATTGTGAATGCCATATCACATAGCAAAAACTTATTGTGAATGCCATATCATATGCCAAAAACTAATAGTGAATGCCATATCATATGGCAAAAACTAATTGTGAATGCCATAGTATATAGCAAAAACTAATTGTGAAATCCATATCACATAGCAAAAACTAATAGTGAATGCCATATCATATGGCAAAAACTAATAGTGAATGCCATATCACATAGCAAAAACTAATTGTGAATGCCATATCATATGGAAAAAACTAATAGGGAATGCCATATCACATAGCAAAAACTAATAGTGAATGCCATATCATATAGCAAAAACTAATAGTGAATGCCATATCATATGGCAAAAACTAATAGTGAATGCCATATCACATTGAAAAAACTAATTGTGAATGCCATATCATATGGCAAAAACTAATAGTGAATGCCATATCATATGGCAAAAACTAATAGTGAATGCCATATCACATTGAAAAAACTAATTGTGAATGCCATATCATATGGAAAAAACTAATAGTGAATGCCATATCACATAGCAAAAACTAATAGTGAATGCCATATCACATAGCAAAAACTAATTGTGAATGCCATATCATATGGCAAAAACTAATAGTGAATGCCATATCACATAGCAAAAACTAATAGTGAATGCCATATCATATGGCAAAAACTAATAGTGAATGCCATATCACATAGCAAAAACTAATAGTGAATGCCATATCACATAGCAAAAACTAATAGTGAATGCCATATCACATAGCAAAAACTAATTGTGAATGCCATATCATATGGCAAAAACTAATTGTGAATGCCATATCATATAGCAAAAACTAATTGTGAATGCATTATCATATAGCAAAAACTAATTGTGAATGCCATATCACATAGCAAAAACTAATAGTGAATGCCATATCATATGGCAAAAACTAATAGTGAATGCCATATCATATAGCAAAAACTAATAGTGAATGCCATATCACATAGCAAAAACTAATTGTGAATGCCATATCATATAGCAAAAACTAATAGTGAATGCCATATCACATAGCAAAAACTAATTGTGAATGCCATATCATATAGCAAAAACTAATAGTGAATGCCATGTCACATAGCAAAAACTAATAGTGAATGCCATATCACATAGCAAAAACTAATTGTGAATGCCATATCACATAGCAAAAACTAATAGTGAATGCTATATCACATAGCAAAAACTAATAGTGAATGCCATGTCACATAGCAAAACCTAATAGTAAATATCCATATCACATAGCAAAAACTAATAGTGAATGCCATATGATATGGAAAAAACTAATAGTGAATGCCATATCACATAGCAAAAACTAATTGTGAATGCCATATCACATAGCAAAAACTAATAGTGAATGCCATATCACATAGCAAAAACTAATAGTGAATGCTATATCACATAGCAAAAACTAATAGTGAATGCTATATCACATAGCAAAAACTAATTGTGAATTCCATATGTGGCAAAAACTAATAGTGAATGCCATGTCACATAGCAAAAACTAATTGTGAAATCCATATCACATAGCAAAAACTAATAGTGAATGCCATGTCACATAGCAAAAACTAATAGTGAATGCCATGTCACATAGCAAAAACTAATAGTGAATGCCATATCACATAGCAAAAACTAATTGTGAATGCCATATCATATGGCAAAAACTAATAGTGAATGCCATATCACATAGCAAAAACTAATAGTGAATGCCATGTCACATAGCAAAAACTAATAGTGAATGCCATGTCACATAGCAAAAACTAATAGTGAATGCCATATCACATAGCAAAAACGTAGGAAAAACGATGAGGGAGAAATTAATGATTAAATGAAATAGTTTTCGAAGAAATTAGAAATTTTAGATATTTCCCTTCTGTTTACGTTACATGTCACGTAACCAAACAAACATAGCCGAAATCGTTTTTTCGTGTAATCATTGAAGATCGAAATAATTGTGACATGACAATTAGGTAGATAACATTAGTTATTGTTGTAACTGACAAAAAGTGTAAGGAGTTATCATGTTTGTTTTTGTTTTTTTTTAAATTAAATATCAACTTTTTGGCTGGCCGATTTCACTACAATAATGAAGAAGCGCCCTTTTTATCGGCAGACCTGTACAATGAAAAACTTCATATATGTTTTTTTTTGTACTCTTGCATAATTTGACCCAGATCATCGGGATTTTTCGTCAATTACAATTCGGGTTCGATTGGCAGTCACCGGAGAAGCCGAGCAAAGTAACAAATGCAGACGAATTTCAAAACAGACAAACTGGAAAAAATAGAAATACAATTAATATAAAATAACAAAAACCTACAGTAAAATTACTATTTTATTTATTGTATATATATATATATATATATATATATATATATATATATATATATATATATATATATATATATATACATATCCCTCATTGGAAACACGAAAACAAATTATTGCCCGTATGGTTGAGAGAGGTTCCTTTCGATTTTTTTAAGAGGGGGGGGGTAGTTGGCAAGATTCACCCCCCCCCTAAATTTATTTATTTTTATTCATCCTAAGCAAGGCGTATTAACTCTTGAACGTAAGGGCCATATTCTAAAAAGTTCGCAACGTCCTCATTCACTACCTGTTGTTAGCAGAATATTCTATAGTGGCTGTCTGCTACTCCAATTCCTGTGATGATTTTCAACTGACCATCAGTTTAACGAAAATCAATATTATGGGACAGGATACTGACCACCTCCTCTGCAGGAAGTTGAGCAGTGAGATGCCTGTTCACATTAGATTGAACTAAGCGCTATACCTATAAGGACACTATGCATAGAATTGAACAGCAGGATATCTATTTACATTATATTTAAGACCACTGGCAATCTGATGCTTCCACAAGCCGCTTAGCAGCAAACACTTCCCAGCTTCCAAGGTCTGGGTCGACCTCTTTCATAACTCTTTTACTTGAGTCTTTAAATCGAAGAAGAGGACGACTCTTTTTTCTCTTGTCGGTTATCAGTTTTTAGTAGAGGAGATCTTTTGGGGTTCTGCCGTTCTGCATTCAGTGGATATGTCCAAGCCAGCAGAAGTCGACGGTGACGCAAGAGACGGCACATGCTGGACACATTTTCACACTCAATGACCTCGGTGTTTATGATGAAGTCCAACCATTTTATACCCAGGATCCTCATCAGGTTGCGCGTGTGAAAGGTTGGCTTTTCTTGATAAGCATACATCGTCCAGGACTCGCTGCCGTACAACAGCGTTCTCAGATCGCAAGTTCTTTATATAGCTATTTTGGTATTGATTGTTAATTTCCTGTTCTTCCCCGCCTTTGGGACAAGTTTGGCGAATGGTAGAGGTTGCACGTCCTATGCATCGGCCAAGCTTTGTTTTCATGTCAAGACTGTCTGTTACAATTGACCTTAGGTACGTAAACACTTTCACGGCTTTAAATTGGTAATTGTTGATGGTAATTAAAGTAGTCAGTGTCCTACCTCATAATGTTGGTTTTCGTCAAACTGATGGTCAGTTGAAAATCATTACAGGAATTGGAGAAGCAGAGAGCCACTATAGAATATTCTTCTAACAGCGGGTAGCGAATGCGGACTTTTTAGAATATGGCCCTTACGTTCAAGAGTTAATACGCTTTGCTTAGGACGAATAAAAAGTAATAAAAAGTAATAAAATAAAAGGTGATAAAAATATGTTTTTACTTGAAATGTGCTTGGTTATTACTAAGGCTGTGACAACAGCATATTCTTTTCATTGTTTTGACTCTCCAGTACATATCCGTTAATATCTTATATGTTTTTATATAGACTGATGTGATTTTCGATCGATTAACTATGTCTTACTGTGTCAGATATATACTCGAGAGTTCAAAGAATGAAAAGAAGGTATAGATATTTCTCTAAAAAAATATTTTATTTCTTATATCGGTATTGTGTTGATTATTGCGCAGTGGCGGCTCGTGCCTAAGGTTAGTGGGAGTGCTGTTTTAAAGAAAATATCTATTGTTTTAATATTGTGTAAAAATAAAATAAGCATAAAAATATAATTTATACGTATGCACACGTATAAAAATGCAATAACTTAAAGGAATCCTAAATAGATGTAAATATTTTAAATATTTTACTTATTACATTCATTTGAAAGTAAACTCCATTTTTCTTGTTTTAATTTGTGAGAAAAGATTGATAATTTTCTCCTGAACTTCTGAATGACTGCTGAAGAACTTTTTTATCAATTGAAAGCACTGCAAGTTCATTTAGTCTTTCGCAACCCATGGTGTTCCTTAGAAAAGTTTTTATTCTTTTCAGAGTTGAAAAACAACGTTCTATCTCTTATGTAGTCATGGGAATTGTCAAGATTATTTTTATTAGTTTTGTGATTTCACTAAGAACATCGTTTAAATTGTTTTCCAAAATAAATTTCACGAGATCAATTACTTTGCAATATTCATGAATATCTGACCTACTATAAAATATTTCTAGCTCAGTTTCAAACTTTTCTTTGTCAACCATGGGATATGCTTCAGTTGTCAAGGATATCTCTTCTGTAGGTAGTTTTTTTTATTAAAACTAGCCAAGCTTTTCTTGTTAAACAATTTAGCAAGTATTAAATGTTTAGTTGAAGAATATCTGTCCGTTATATTAACAGATATATAGTCACACAGTTCTTTAGCTTCGCCCTTGAGTGTTTGTGAAGGATTTTCATAGTATTTGGTGTTTCTTATCTCTAAAATAGCAGTTTTGAAATTTGTTATGTATTCATTGACTTTATATATGCTAATTTCCCGAGAAATAATTTCAACATAAGACATAATTTTATGAAATAGCTCAAACCAAAATATGAAATTTTCATCGTTCAAATATTTCAGAATTCCTGTAGCTTCTGCAACGGTCTTATCTACATATGTTGACTGAATTTCAGTGACAGTTTTTTAATCCTTGAACATTTTCATGAACTCTATTTATGTATGTTAAAGTTCCACCTTGTGGCGGATGGAGGTAGAATGCTTACATCCAGATGCTTCTTGAGAATGTGGTGATCTAGAAAAGAAAGTCGGAATAGCCAAAATGTTAGAGATAAATATTCTAGCATTTCGTGTAATGCTTGCTGCATTCCTCATTATTAAATTAAGTTGATGCGCATAACAGTGAGTGAAATGCGCATTACTATAAACTGCTTTTATTTTCGCCTGAACACCAGCTTTTTTGCCTTTCATGACATTTGCATCATCAAATGTCTGAGCTATCAGTTTTTGGCGATTCCCTTGTACGATTATATCTAATTCTTGTAGAATACGTTTTGATATCCCATCAACGGTTTCGTTTTCTGGAATAAAGAATCCCCAAAAGCGTTCAAGTATTTTTTCATCCAAGACGTACCGTAAAACAATGATCATTTGTGTATGTTCAGACACATCTGTTGTATCGTCAGCCATGACAGCTACAAAGGAAGCTTTACTAATTTCTGCCCTTATTTCATCACGGTATATTTGTAAAAGACAGTCAAGTATGTAATTCTGAATAGTCTTGGAAACACCTTTGAAGACATTACTGGTTTCTAAGTGATTCTTTAAATCTGAATCTAATTAAGATGCAAAATTTAAAAATCCTCTAAATATACTTGGATTTACTGAATCATCTATTTCATCATGTCCTCGTAAGGGAGTTTCAAAGTTCCCACAAAAGAAAATACAATCTATTATTTTAGATAAAATTTCACGGTTCTTCTTAACATTCATTTTATGATGATTGATTGAAAGTCTGTAGGCCTCACTAAGTTTTTCTTTAATTATTTATGATCCCACAAATTGATAGGGAAACTACAGTGTCAACGTGCTTCTCATGCTTTTCAGTTCTATCTTTCATTTTGCTAATAGTTCTGAAACTATCTTTTGCCCACGTTACATCACCCCCTAAAAAATATATATATATACAAAAAAAAAAAGAAAAAAAAAGGAAAACAGAACAATGCCTTTTTTAGTTCACAGCCGCAAAGCAAACTTTTCCGTCGGTACCATTAAAGCTACGAATATACACGTTGTTGTTGCTAATGCTTGGCTGAGATATTTGAATATCAGGCGTTGAACGGCTTCTTTTCTTAATTTCAACTTTATCATGGAGAGACAGCTGTGAAAACTCAATCTGTTGAAGTTCACTTACTGTCGCATAAGTTATTTCTTGCAAGGAGGCCATGGTTAAATTCTGTTTATATCAACTGTGTTGGGAAAGATAAATACTAAGTAGTCTATTAGTAGAATATCAATTAAGGTAGAAGGAATACAATGTTTATGTGATCCGCTTTTTGCGATTCAACTGAACCGGAAGTTGTAACTGAGTTGAATCATACTTTTATAACTTTCAGGTCACAGATTTTTATTAACGAAAAAAGTTTTACTATTTAACAACGGGTTTATTTATAAAAAGCTTGTTGTTAATTAAAAATAGGCGTATAACAAAATAAGCTTATCATTAAAATTGCTTTTTTTAATACAAATATTTTTAACTTTTACATTGTATTCGTGGAAGGTAAATAAATGCTAAAGCTTATATAAATGTATATATATAATGTGTGTGTATATATATATATATATATATATATATATATATATATATATATATATATATATATATATATAATGTGTGTGTATATATATAATGTGTGTGTATATATATAATGTGTGTGTGTATATATATAATGTGTGTGTATATATATAATGTGTGTGTATATATATAATGTGTGTGTATATATATAATGTGTGTGTGTATATATATAATGTGTGTGTATATATATAATGTGTGTGTATATATATAATGTGGGTGTATATATATATATAATGTGTGTGTATATATATAATGTGGGTGTATATATATATATATAATGTGTTAGTATATGTGTGTGTGTATATATATATGTATGTGTGTATATATATATGTGCGTGTGTATATATATGTGTGTGTATGTGTGTATATATATACGTGTGTGTATATATGTGTGTATACATATATGTGTGTATATATATCGCGTGTATATATATGCGTGTATATATGTGTATATATATGTGTGTGTATATATATATGTGTGTGTATATATATATGTGTGTGTATATATGTGTGTATATATTTGTGTATATATATGTGTGTGTGTGTATATATATGTGTGTGTGTGTATATATGCGTGTATATATATGTGTGTGTACATATATGTGTATATATATATATATACGTATATATATATTTATATATATATATATATATATAAGGTAAAAACATTTCTAACCAAAATATATTTTAAAAATAAAATTTTCTTCGCTTTTCTACAGAAAAAAAAATGTAAATATTTTTTATTCTGTAAAGTTTAACTACTACAAAGTAAATAGATTTCAAACTACTTAAAAACACAAACGAAATAAGCCATATAGGTAAAAAACAAAAATAACATTAGTCAGGTTGGTAGCCCGAACACTTTTAATTAAAAAAAAAGTTTGGCATATTGTATATTTTTGTCTGCTTAAATCGCATTTTAAAGTGTGGGAATTTTTTTTAAGGTGGAGATTTTATTTACAAGAACACGTTACACTTTTTAATAATAATAAAAAGAAAACATTTGTAAACAAGCTTCTTAAAAAAAAAAATAAGCGAAAACGCGCAAACACCGCATTTTACGAGCGTTTGGAACTGCGAAAACTACAGTTCCAAATTGGCTCATATCGGCCGTCTAGATCGCTTTTCTATAGAAAAAAATGTAAATATTTTTTATTCTGTAAAGTTAAACTACTACAAAATAAATAGATTTCAAACTACTTAAAAAAAACAAAAACAGAATAAGCCATATAGGTAAAAAATAAAAATAAAAATAACATTAGTCGCGTTGGTAGCTTCAAGGCTAAAAGCCCGAACACTTTTAATTAAAAAAAAAGTTTGGCATATTGTATATTTTTGTCTGCTTAAAATCGCATTTAAAAGTGTGGGATTGTTTTTTAAGGTGGAGATTTTATTTACAAGAACACGTTACATTTTTTAATAATAATAAAAAGAAAACATTGGTAAATAAGCCTCTTAAAAAAAAAAAAAATAAGCGAAAACGCGCAAACACCGCGTTTGGAACTGCGAAAACTACAGTTCCAAATTGGCTCATATCTGCCGTCTAGATCGGACATGCGCACAAGCAAACTTCACTAAGAATGTGTAACTGTGAATTTCGCAGCTCCAACCAAAGTTTCACTTGTTTGCTTATATATATATATATATATATATATATATATATATATATATATATATATATATATATATATATATATAATGATATATTATCACATAGAAAGAAAAAAAATAAACGTATTCTTTTTAACGTGTATCGATAATAATGAGTAGAAATGACTTGGGGGTGCTGCAGTTCCACAGCTCCAGGCACGAGCCGCCACTGTTATTGCGATTCCTTTGTTGCCCATATTCTCCCAAGACTCATAAGAAATAATCTCGCCTTTTCCCTTTCTTTCAAATTTAAGTTTCTGAATTCGATAATTCACATTTTTGTATTTCATGGATGTGCCCCACTTTGTGTGATTTGCATCCGTAACATCAATGAATGCAACCATAGAATTAAAAAAAAAAATATTTAATATGAAAATCTTAGATGAGAAAATATATTTCTATTGAATACATGTTGAAAATGCTAATCAAACTAATCGATGCTTCTGATAAGTACAGTAAATAATGCCCCCGTATGTAGAAAAATATTTCCAATTTTAGTGAAAACAAGCAAGAAGTTTGGTTTTTACCTACAAGTTCCAAATTTGCGGTAAAGGGCAACACTTTTGAATACTTAGCCGTGATTTAGTTCGTTCCGTTGAATTAAGAGACATAGTTAATTTTGACTTACACTCAATTGAGAAACTTTGGAAATGTTAAATATATATTTAAACAAAAGCAATGTTTATTTTTACTGAAACTGTAAATATTCCACTTCTACACAATAACAAGTTTGCATAATAATAAACTTACGAACGTATTTGCTGTATTTAAAATGGTGACCCTTTACGAATTATTTTCACTAAAAAATGAGTTTAAAATTCTTTAAAACACAAATTGCTCGTTTATTTATTTTTTTAATATTTTAAATTTTACTTTTTTTTGACAAGTTCACAATTCTACATGTCATAACATTTCGCAGTTGCTTCAGTGATGGAAGAAATATCGAGTTGTCGTCTAGTATGATTCTGAGGGCGGTATGAACGCCGAGCAGAAACGCCGCCGATTACTATTACAACTATTACTCCTATCCTTTTCGCCGGCCACCTCGTTCACTCCCCTAAAAGCCCACTCATTCCAATTATTTCTCCCATTTTTTGTAGCGAACAGTTGATAAGAACAAGTGAGCGAAGGGAGAGAGAGAGAGAGAGAGAGTAAAAAAAAGGGGGTCCATAAAGGAACGGGTGGTCGGTGAAGCCAGAGTGAAAACCGAAGCGTTGGTGTGAAATGGTCGACGTCCGTGGAGGAAAATGGAGGTGATTAACCGACGTCGAAGGGAACAGATTTGTTCGTAATGAGTAGAGTTGGGCTGGTCAATCAAAGGCTGTGTGAGGGGGGGGGGGAATTTAAAAGATACGCCTATTCAATCTTCGCGTTTATCAATGAAAACGCTATTTCAAATCTGGAGAATATCTGTTATTTGATGTCTAATACTTATTGTTATGAGTTCACACACAAAAACCGGATGTATCTGAATTTTAACAAAGGGTTTCACTCACTCTGTGGCTCTTTTCATTAAACTAAATATAGCCTACATTACGCATCCTTGCGCATAGCAGCTGTGTTCCAAAATTCATAATGATTGTTTAATTATTTTTGGAGTGAATCCATTACATAGAAATACATAAATATATAACCATACTTAACTTTAGATAAATAGATATGTATTCAAATAGACAGACGTTTTCGCTGTATAACGGCTTTTCAGTAAGACTAGACGAAGCGAGTGCTTTTTACTATGAGATTCGAAGTATAATATAACTATTGTCTTATTTGTCTGGGAAAGTATATATATTTCATGTCGGTACCCTGGGCCGCCACTCTCACCCCCGGCTAGAATAGTACTCTATTTACTACATAAACTAATAAGTTATTTTTATTCACTAAAACCAGGAAATTATTCAATTTCAATTAAATGCTCAGAATTTATTCAATACATTAAATATTTGATAACGAATACAATATCTTCGTATTTTTTCTTTAATTTGCCACAAACAAAGTCCAACGTCACTGAGACATAAAAGACTAGTAATAACTAGAAACCATATTTATAGAGAAATCGTAAGTGTGGAGTTATGTAGCGAGATCTTTGTTTACATTACATTCGAATTACTGCATGTTGTTACAGTCAGACGAAAAGGGAAGCAGGAAAGGAATTCCAAAGGCTAGCAATTCGAAGAAGCTACTAAAGTAGAAAGCCTTGCTGCATCTAGCAACATAACAGTGAAGATGGTGAATTATCGCTGAGTATTTGATTGGTCGGGAGTATTTATGTCGAGGGGACACCAGTACAGCAAGTTCGCCAGAGCATGTTCCATTGAAGTACTTGTAAAACAAGCACAGGGGTGCAATATTGCGGCGACGGGGCAGAGGCTCGAGCTTTGTAGGCAGTGTGGAGCATATTAGATTAGAGGTTTTTAGGGGATCCTGTCCAAAAAGGGGAGAGGGTACCAGCAAATGTGACAACAATACATGAGCAAATGGTGGCTTTTATGGACGTGGGAGGTTGGCAAGTATAAAAAAAGTTTTCTAGCACAATAAAGAGAGACTACCTTTATTGCAGCAACCTTGGCAACATCTCCCATATGTAATTGTTCCAATTCATGTTACCTATGAATGTTAGACTGAGAAATTTGAATGCTGGATTTTAGGTAGGGTGCTATTAGGTATGGCAATTAGTGGTTGAAAAGGTTTCTTATAATTGTTAAAAGAAAAAAAATATTACCATCCATGTGTGGTCCCATTCCACTACGGACTGGGGCGTCATTTTCTAAGGATTCGGCTATTGCTTTGGATATGCTGCGTTTGCTTTTGCGGAATGTCAAGGACAGAGCGTGGCGTCATCAGCAAGTTTACCCGTTTTGGACAGAACTGCATCAGAGGGTGTAGTTTATGAGAATCAGCAACGGTAATTGTCAAAGGACCAGCTTCTGAAGAACGCCGCACATTAATGACATGTTTTTTTAAATTAGAACCTTCGAGAAAAATCTCCATCTTTTGTTGGTTACAAAGAATATGAGTATATTAACTATTTATATAAATGTAAAATCATAGGGATCATAAAAAAATTTGGAAGAATTTAAATTTGGGATATATTAATAAACAAAAAGTCTTTACACTATTTTATGAGTTCTTTTTGAACGATTATATTCTTTTAAATAATATTTTAAACTAGGGGGTGCGATGGCGCCCGGCCTTAACGAATCCTAAAATAGTTTAAATATTTTAATTCGTGCATAGTTCGTATTTATTATTACAGGTTAATTCTCTATTGAATATTATATATATATATATATATATATATATATATATATATATATATATATATATATATATATATATATATATATATATATATATATATTGATTTTTGGATTTTACCGCTATTAGATATTTTACCCTTCACCAGACTATCCATTCACGTGAAATCACCTTTTTCTTCACCGCATTCCCTCTCCTTCACTATTTGTTACCAAGTAAGATCTATGACTTTTCATCAAATACTTTTGCAAGCAAAATCCGATCCGCATTTTGCTAAATCCTACCGTCTGATAAGAAGGAAAATATTTCTTCGAAACTCCGCGGATTAAGGACTATCCACTTTTGTGCTTCCTTTTTAAAATTAAATATGTTTTTAACTCTTTTTACAAAGTGTTTTTAACATGTTTTATTAACTACTTGTTCTTATATATATATATATATATATATATATATATATATATATATATATATATATATATATATATATATATAGTACTGGTTTCAAAAGTTAAAAAATAGATAACTAGAATCGAAACCAACACATTTAGCACCTCAATTGCGTTTCCTAACGTTTGAGCTCTTAACAGATAGATAAGATATTTTTTTTTAATTAAACCACTTTTAACGATGATTGGATTTGCGCATGCGTAAAACTAATAAGAAATATGTCGGCAACTTGAAATAAACATATTTCTGTACGCGTTGTTCATTCATCCAAACAAAGATTTTACTCGTTATACACCGTCCTTGTTGTATGACTACTATTCCTTATTAATTTCAGTGTTACGTGACCAGCAGTTTAAGAGTCTATCGGTTATATATTTACACACATGGAAACACATACACATACACACATACATACAACTATTGTTTTATTTATATAGATAAAGAGATTTACAATTAAACCAAGGAAGTCTTCAAAGCGATTCTACACACACTGTACGCTTTTACGCTATAAACATTGTGCTTACCTCCCTATACACCACCGTGGGTAAGTTCATACATTGCTAGCACTGATTCTGCCGCCGTTGAGTTAATAGAATGATTTCTTCTTTTAATAAACCGGAAATGAATCAACTAAAGCGGAAAGGAGGCTTTGAAGATAGCCGTTAATTACGACAAAGCCAAGAGAAATTTTTCACCAGTTGGAAAAGGGGAGGAGTCACCTAAAGGAAAGTGTGCGCTGAGGGCCGTAACAGATGGGGGACATCTGCGGATTGGGAATACCGGAAATTAGGGACAGTTAACCTTGTTGTCATGAGTACGAATGAAATAAATGTGCTTGGCTGATTAGAAAGGTAGCGTTCCTTTTACTAGCCGGATACGGAAAGACCTATGCACATTAGAAATATTGATTCCATTCATTTGGATTCAAAGAAAGTATATGAAAATTGAAGTATATGTGACATAGATCTTCCACTACCACGCCTAAATTACGTAGTATATATATATATATATATATATATATATATATATATATATATATATATATATATATATATATATATATATATTTGTAGTCATCCACATACAGTAATGTTTCATTGTATCACAACTCATCAGTGCGTTTAGACTAGCGCCTCTCCGAGGATTGAACCTAGAACCATCACGTTGATAGCCGGCAGTTCTACCCATCGATCCACGGAGCGTAAGTGACCTCAACAAATGTCCATTTCAAACAAACATTCGTCCACCACTTTTATAGTGCTTAAACTGCTTGTTTACAAACAAACAGTGGGCCTCGCATTTTTTCAGCCAATTAAGTAGCGGGTCAGATTATTTATGACAGTACTCCACCCTAAGGGGGGGGGTTAATATATTTGTAGTCATCCACATACAGTACTGTTTCGTTGAGTTACAGAAAAAGGAATAAGCGAGACCCCTTTTTAGGACATGGCATGTTGAAGCTAAATGCTTCTCACCAGAAAAGGAGAAAAAGCCGGTATTATACAAAAGTGAAGGTAAAAAGACAACACTGACTTTAAAAAATTCAGATTAGAATAATGTAATAAAGTTCCTATGTGACAACTCTTTATCTTTTTAACTCACTATATTGGTTGCTCTTTTTAACCATTATCATTGAAACTTTGTTTTTCAGTTTATTATTATTATTATTATTATTATTATTATTATTATTATTATTATTATTATTATTATTATTATTATTATTATTGGCTCACCTGGAGCTTTCACACAAGTCAACAAACGATCGGTTTGGAGACCTGTGATGTTCTCTGGAAGCTGAGTGACAACAAGTCTCCCCAGACGTCCAGCTCTCTCCACCTCCTTCGATAGCATTTGCAGATAAATCTGCGTCATCGCAACAGCCTCATACCATTGATTTCTCGCTGCTAGTGGCCATTGGTTTATACTGGAATTTGAGTGACACTAAGCCTCCCCACGATCCCAGTTCTTTTTGCGCTTGTCCAGCGGAGGTCTGGCCAGCGCTCTCTCCTCGGTCTTTCCATTCTCCTTGACCCTTCTCGGCTCTTTGGTATCACTTTTCTATGGGGGGGGGGCGGTGATGAGACAATGGGGGGGATGCATGATGGTGGTGTTGATATGCAGCTTCGGCGTTCTTCATTCCCTGTAACGCTTCTTTGTTATATTGTCTTGTGTTATTCCCCACATTCTAGGGTTTTCCTTAATATTTCAGACGTTTTCTTTATCGTTAGGCGTTGTATTTTTGCAGTTATTCGTCTGATTCCAATTTCTGCCATTCTTTTTTTCGAAGTTTTTCGGAATTGTTCCTAGTTCTCATCCTTTTTAACTTTCTGGCTAGCTCTGTGTATTTGCTTCGTTTCTCCTTTTCTTTCATACTCACCCTGTGGTCAGCTGGGACAGCAAAGTCTACGATTTGACAGGATTTTTCTTTCTTGTTAATTATTACGACATCTGGTCTTCTTGCCTGGATGGGTTTGTCCGTCTGTATGTCCATGTCCCATAGGATTTTGTGGTTCTTGTTTTCGAGTGCTGTTGCGGGTTTATGCTTGTACCATTTGTCTGTACGCTCAAAATGTAGTCGTTTGCATAATTCCCAGTGCACCGCCCTCCCCACTTGGTCATGCCTGTTTTTGTATTCCTTTTGGCCAGTTTGCTGCATTCACTTACCGTTTATCGTTTCGTCTCTCTGTCCACATAGTCTGCATTTGCTGTTTTGTTGTATTTTATCGATCCTTGCTTTGATATGGTTGGTTCTTATCAAGTTATCTTTTGTTGAAGTTATTAGAGATTCAGTTTCACGGTTTATATGTCCTTTTCTGCATCCATGTCCAGGTGTTTTCGTTATTCTCATCTTTTGTCATTCTTATGAATCTTCCGTGGAGTTGTTTCTCCTTCCATTTCTCTTTTCTCGTTTTGTCGTTTGTCTCTCTGTTTTCTATTTTGTTGGTTTTTTTTCGGTGTTTCTCACTGCCATAATTATCCTTTCAGTGTTTTGTATTATGTATTTTTCTAGTTCTTTTTTCGTATCCTTCACACAGTCTTCTATACAGACCAGTCTTCTCCCGCCGTCTTTCCATTTCACGTAGAGTCTGTCAGTATCGTCCTTTGGGTGTAGTGCATTATGCATGGTCATGAGTTTCCTGGTTTTCTGGTCGAGTTGTCTCAGTTCTTCTTTTGTCCATCCTATAAACGGTCCTGAGTATCTTACTTGCGATACTGCCCATGTATTTATACCTTTTATTAGGTTTCTGCGATATAATTTCGTTTCCAGGAGTTTTCTTGTTCTCCTGAGGTATTCCTTTCCAATTTTCTCTTTCATTTCTGTTGCTCTGATGATGTCCGCTTCCAGAGTTCCCAAGTATTTATAGTTGTCTTGTTCCCCTAGTGCTCTAATTTCTGTTTGGTTGGGTAGTTCCATGCCTTCTGTCGTTTCCAGTTTTCCCTTTCTTGTGCGCACTTCTCCATTCCAAATTCCATTTGGATATCTTGGCTGAAGATTCTGAAAGTGTTGATTAGTGTCTCTAGCTCCTTTTCGGTCCTTGCAAATAGTTTCAGCTCGTCCATGTACATCAAGTGGTTCATTTTTTCCTCTGTATTGGAGAACTTGTATCCGGCTTGGCACTTTCTCAGAATACTGTTCAAGGGCATCATGGCTATGATGAACAGTAATGGTGATAGTGAGTCTCCTTGAAAGATTCCTCTTTGTATGTTAATTTCTGTTATGTGTTGTCCATCGGCTGTCAATTCCAGTTCCATGTTTTTATTGCATTTTCTATTACGTTGATGATCGCGCTTGGTATTTTATACATTTTTAGGCATTCTATTATTCATGCTTGGGGGATCCTGTTGTACGCTTTTTTGTAGTCGATCCATGCTATGGCTAAATTCTTTCTCCTCCTTTTTACCTCCTTTAGGATCTTTTGATCTATATATAACAGGTCATATGTTCCTCTTTTTCCTTTTTGGCATCCTTTCTGCTCCTCGGAGATGAGTCCACGGTTATTCAGGGAGTGGTAGATTTGTTCCCTCAGTTGCGCTGTCAGTATCTTCCACATAGTTGGTAAGCACGTGATTGGCCTATAGTTGCTAGGGACGGTTCCTTTCTCCGTATCCTTCTGTAGCAGTGTGGTTCTGCCTTTTGTCATCCAGTCAGGTACGCTTGCTTCCTGTATACATCTTCTTAGGTTTTGGGCTAGCCTTTCGTGTAAGATTGTGAATTTTTTGAACTAGTATGCATGTATACCGTCGTGCCCTGGTGCTCTCCAGTTTGCCATTGTTCCTATGTTTTTTTTAGGATTTCCTTGTTGATTTCATTCACTGTTCCTTCTTCGATTTGTTCTAACACTTCTTTTATGTCTTTCAGCCATTCGGCATTTCTATTGTGATCTCGTCGCTCTTCCCATATTTTACTCCAGTAGAGTTTTGTTTCTGTCAGATTTGGTTGTTCTGTTTTTGTTTTTCCTCCGTTCACATTTTGGTAGAATTGGCTTTTATTAGTTTCAAATGTTCTGCTTTGTTTGCATTGTTCAGATTTATATCTATATCGTCTCAATTTCGCTTCTTTTGCTTTTATTTTTTGGTCTTGTTCTTCATGTTTCTTGTTTAGCCTTTCCCTGTCAGTTTCATTTCCAATGTTCCGTTTTCTCCACATTGCTTTCTTCCTGTTGATCTTTTTTATGTTTGTGTATTTGGGTTTCTAGTCTTATTTCACATCCAGGTTTTGTCGGTCCGCTTGACCCCGGTTGTTTTTTTAATTTGAGATTCATACTTACCATTTTGGCGGCCGCGTAAATTAGGTTGTTTAAGTCTGTGATTCTATTTGTTGGGATATGTGGGAGGAGCTTGTTAACCTTCTCTGTTTCTGTTTTTGTTTCTTCTGCTCTTGGTTTCTTAACGATGGGAGCTTTGTTTTTTCCTCATTCATCAGCCATATTACTTTTATTTACTTCATTTGCTTCATTCTCTGTTAGTACTGTTTCATTGTTCTCGGTTTCCGCGTTTGTGGACTTCGTTCTTTGTTGGTCGTCGGCCTTTGGTGTTTTTTCTTGTGGGGCTTCAACTTGTGGTATTGCTCTATGTGCGGTTCCGTTGGGGGATGCTTCTTGTTCAGTTTCATTATTTATTTTTCGCTGTAGTTCTAGTTTAGAGAGCCAACCTTTCTTGAGTATTAGTCTTGCTTGGTCCGCAATTCTTTGTTCTGTCATATGGAAGTCACTGGATAGGTCCCATAGTTCTTTCATTCGTTTCCGATCTGTGTGTGCGCACGTCTGTGTGTGTGTGTGTGTGTGTGTGTGTGTGTGTGTGTGTGTGTGTGTGTGTGTGTGTGTGTGTGTGTGTGTGCGTGTGTGTATATGTGTAAAAGGTGCCTTCAATAAGTTTCCAGAATTTTTCGTATGGTCACTCTTATTGATAGTATACACATGAAACTGTAGTCTCCTTGGAAGTAATCTCCTTTGGCTGCAATGCACTTATTGCACCATTTTAACAACTTCACGAATGTCCCATGGAAGTCCTCTTGTGTGAGTGTGTCAATGAGCCTTGTAACAGCATCTTTCATTTCTTCAAAGTTATACTTGAGCTTAGCGAATAGCCCAAAATCACAAAGAGCAAAGTCTGGACTAAAGAGTGTGTGAGTAACTGTTTTGATGTTCATCTCGATCAAATAGTCTGTGACAAGGATAGGGTTGTGGACAGCACCCTTGGAACAAACTTTGCGTAAATCTTCTGCATCTTCAGTTCTTTACGAATAATTGTGTATACAGTTTTTTCCACACTGACAACTAACTATGCATTTATGGTCTTTTTTGACACATGACGGTACTTATTCATGAAGTTCTTTATTTTGGTCAATCAACTCTGGTGTTCTGACTTCACTACATCTCCCAAACCTCTCATCATCCCTCACAGATTCCCTGCCTTCCTTGAATCTCTTATGACACTCAAAAACTTATGCTCGATGTATGAAAAATGGTTCAAAAGAAATCTGAAGCATTCCATACTTTTCTGTGACATTTTTCCAAGTTTAAGGTTTATTACATATCACTTTTACTAAAGTGTAATTGTGTCTAGATTACATTTTTGAAATTCACTAGCTGTTACATTCAGGTTTTAGTAGGGTGTATTTCGATTCCTGCTGTAGCTGTTCATTTGAAACTGAAATCATAAAAATTGGTCAGCAATCTCATAAAATGTATAGCAATAAAATACTGAATTTTCAAGAGTCTACGACAATTTTAAATGTTTGCACAAATAATCTGGAAACTTATTGAAAGTACCTCGTGTATATATATATTAGGTTGATGAAAAACAATATCGTTTCTCACACATGTTATTTTATATATGATTTCTGAATTAATTTAATGATATACATAGCCATGTTATCATTTTGAAGCGCATTTTTTTTGCTCTATCGAATCGTGTTATTCGTTACCGTTCTCAATCTCTTCATGCATTTTTGCAGGCTTTTCAACAGCATGGACAAAATTCAAATCTGCACGATTTTCTTGTTCCCGTTCAAACTAGAACAAAAAGCTGCCGAGACAGCTCATGATATCAATGATGCGTTTGGCCCAGGAACCACTAGCGAACGTGCAGCACAACGGTGGTTAAAGAATTTTGCAATGGTGACAAAAGCCTCGAAGATGAAGATGGTCATGGCCGGCCGACTGCAGTTGATAACGAACATTTGAAAGCCTTTATTGAAGCCGATCCTTGCAAAAGCACACAATAATTTGCTGTTGAACTCGAAGTCGACCACTCAACATTCGTTTGCTATTTAAAGCAAATAGGAAAGTCAAAAAAGTTGGAGAAATGGGTGCCGCAAGAATTGAACGATAATAAAAAAAAAACTCGTCATTTTTTAGGTGTATTCTACGCTCCTTCTACGCAACAAAAAAAAACGACCTATTTCTCGAGCGGATTGTGACGTATGATGAAAAGTGGATCCTCTACGACAGTTGGATTGTAGACGATCCAATTCTTTTCCTACTGTAGCTAAAGTTGCGTATGGTAAGCCACGCTTTGGTCTGAAGACTGGTTTTGCATCTTCCTTCAGTTTTAAAGTTGCTTTAACGTTACAACAATATCCAAGACCTTATTGAAAAGTATTGCTGAACTTTTCTTTAAGTATGTTCTTAAAATGGTTTTTAGGATCTGCTGCAGCATTAATATTGAACAAATTGAAAATTGAATTTAGGGAGACATTGGAAAGATCAAGTTTTTCAATAAATTCAAACCAAAAAGATTCAGGATTGATGTACCAGAAACATAGCATACACCTGAAATTTGCATGTTAACTCACAGTGGTCGGAGGAATTGTGATGTCAGGATTATTGGATAACATAGAATAAGTAGACATACTCGTTGTATACAATTTATTCATGGCAGAAACCTTAAATTATTTACAGAACTATATTTAGCGTCAAACGAAGCTGCCATATTGTCCTCGGTCCCTCTCTAGAACTCTCTATTTTTTCAAGGATATATAAAGGGCGATAACTCTTACTTTCTTAATTTCGAATTATTCATCCTTTTATCGCTATAACACTAAGAATTCTAATAATACAAACCACACCACAAATTATAAAGCAAACATTGAAAACAACAAAACATTTCCAAAACAAACTAATTTTCAATGCAAGCATACACTGTTTTGTGTCAAAATTAATTTTCTTCAATTTATTCATTTAGAAGCTGTCTTACAATAAAGACGAAACATTGATGAACATATAACTTGGTTTGTTACTTTTTCATTCATCTCTTTTTATCTCTCTTTGTCTCTCTTTATATATATATATAGTCATCGACATACATTACTGTTTCGCTGTATCACAGCTCATCAGAGCGGCTAGACAGGCAAATACCTCAAACCAGGATCAGGATCGAAACCCGACCGACCGTACGACAGTATATATATATATATATATATATATATATATATATATATATATATATATATATATATATATATAAACATGTTAGCGGGTGTTTATTTAAATATGCATACGTGCATACGTAGGCTAACTTCTATTTGTATGTGCGGGTCCCAGCCATTATTAACATTAATATTAAAAACAGACAGAACATCTGAAATGCTGATTGAGAAAGAAAATTTGTGAAAGTGTAAAAATAAGAACTTTATCACGGAAATGTGTGTGAGTGTGTGGATATGGATTTGTATACGAGTGCATGATACATTAATATAAACTGTGTGGGTATATAGATAATTGTGTTAGGGTGGATACATACCTTGCCTCCGCCACTATTCTTTCATTCTTCCTCCAAACAAAACTATAGTTAATTTATCCTTTCCTCTTAATTTAGTTGGGCCGAAAAATCTAGACTTGAATTAAGTTGAAGCTGAAACATATATGCACAAATGTAGCCGGTTATTATCATTGAGCAAACGCTGATGATGACTTGTATGATAACTTCGAGTTAGTAACTAATAATAATAGTAGTAGTAATAATAATAATAATAATAATAATAATAATAATAATAATAATAAGTAGGTAAAAAACTAGAAAAAAGAACATAGTCATGGCATGGATCGACTACAAGAACGCGTACGGCAGGATCCTGCAAAGCATGGATAATATAGAATGCCTAAGAATGTACAAAATACCAGGCAAAATTATGAATTTGATTGAAAATGAGAAAATTGGGAAAATAACTGATAGCTGATACACAATGCATAACTAAAATTAAAATACAAAGAGTTATCTTCCAATGCGATTTCTTATCGACATTACTGTTCATCATAGCGATGATGCCCCTTAACAATATATTAAGAAAGCTCCAAGCCTTATACAAGTTCAGTAATAGAGATGAAAGAATAATCTACCTAATGCACATGGGCGACCTGAAACTATTTACAAAAACTATGAAGGATCTAGAGATGAACCGCAATCTTCAACCAGGATATCTGAATGGAATTTGGTATGAAAAAGTTCGTACTGATAATCATGAGAAGAGGGAAAACTGGATTAAGTGGAAGGCAAATAGAGATGAGGGCACTGGGTGAATATGACAGCTACACATATTTGGGACTTCTAAAAAGCAGACACCATCAAAACAACAGAAATAAAAAAGAAAATAGAAAAGGAATATCTCAGAAGAACAGGAAACCTCCTTGTAACTAAACTATATAGTAGAAACCTAATAACTGGACAGTATCACTAGTAAGATACTCTGGTCTATTTATAGGTTGGACCAAAAAAGAACTGAGGCATCTCAATCAGAAGATCAGGAATCTTATGATTAATCACAATGCTCTGCACCCAAAGGATAATGCCGACCGACTCTACGTGAAAAGGAAAAGCGGAGGAATAGGACTGGTTTGTATATAGAAAACTGTGTGACTAATACGAAAAAAGAATAAGAAAAAAATATAATACAGAACACTGAAATGATAATTACTGTAGCAAGAGACACTGAAAAATGAACAAAACAGAAAACAGAGAGACAAGGGATAAGACGAGAAAAGATGAATAGGAAGAGTAGTAACTACACAGACGATTTATAAGGATGACAAAAAATGCGACTAATGAAATACTTGGACATGGCTAAATAAAAGGACACCTAAATAGAAAAACTAAATCCATAATATCAGCCGCACAAGATAATGCGGTAAGAAACAACCATGTTTTGACATGGTCGTTTCTTATCGCATTATCTTGATTAACAAGACACAAGAAAACGGTAAATGCAGATTGTGGGAAAAGAGACGATAAAATAAATCACATAATAAACGAATGCCCCAAAAAGAAAACACGCGATCAAGTGGAGGAGGCAGTACACTGGGAATTATGCCAGCAACTGCATCTTGAACACCCAGAAAAAGATATAAGCGTAAACCGGCAGCAGTACTTAAAAACGAAAATCATAACATCCGATGAAACAGACATACAAACAGGTAAACTCATCCAAGCAAGAAGGCCGAATGTTATAATAATTAATGAGAAGGAATAGTCCTGCCAGTTCAGGCAGACCACAAGGTTAATATCAAGGAGACTGAGAAGTGGAGCAAATTCACAGAGTTAGCGAGAGCGCTGAGAGGGATATGGAAAATGGAAAAGGTCAGGGTAAAATCAATAATAGTAAGAGCATTAGGAACAATTCCGAAAAATTTGGGAAAAAAATGTGAGAAAATGGAATCAGAAGAATGACTGAGAAGCTACAACGGGTGACAATAATGAAAAAGACTGAAATATTAAGGAAACCCCTTGAATGCAGAGACTAATACACATGAGCCACAGGCGCGAATCAGACAAATAGAAACTGCAACAGAGTAAGAAACGCTACATGGAATCAAAAAATCTGAAACAGTATAATTGTAATTTACTCCCACCACGAAAAAGTGACAGCAGCAACTGATACCACAGCAAACAATAGAAAATAGTCAAAGGGATGGAAAGACCGAGGAGAAAAAGCACCAACTAGACCTCCACTCAGTGAGTGCGAAGAGGATTGAGAACTTGGGGAGGCCTATTACTACTAAAATTTAAGTGAAGATAAATAGCTGCAACCAACGAGAAATCAAAGGTAAGCGGCTGTTACGATAACGCAAATTGATTTGCAAATATTGTCGAAAGAGATGGAAAATACTGGAAATCTGGGGAGACTTGTTGTCACTCAGACTCCGGGGAACCCCACAGGTTGTTCTCAAAGAGAAATCTTTGATGTTGACCTGAGTGACTAATCTTAGTGAGTGAATAATAATTTTGCTATCAGCGACTCAATTAAATTTAGAAAAAAAAAAAAAAATGGAGAATTATTGAGACGAAGAGTTCATCTGATCTATATGCAATTTAGATGATGTGGCTTCATATCAGTAAGGGAGTTGACATGCGCAAAAGTCGTCGGGAAAAACGCCAAGAAAACGATGCGTGTTCTCTCCTGATAACCCGACAAAAGCAAGGGAAATTATTGAGAAAAAGAAGATATGGGATGAACATCAAGAGGCGAATTAATTTCTACTGGCCTTTTAGAAAGGGAATAACACACTTTTATTTAATTATCTATGAATGAAATGAAAAAATAAGAATCTACATCAATTTTTGAAACCTTCTAAAAATCGCAATCCCCAGGTGGTATAAATGTCCGAAGTTTAAATGGCGTCGTCTTTACGCCCCCCCCCCACACCTTAAGTGCATTTCAGCTTTCTTTATAATAACGAGAAACTGAGTAATTTTTTTAATGTCCATCTTTAATGGGTAAAAAAAACGAAGTGAGGTAGAAGAGGGGGAGGGAACGAGCTCCCCAGTAGGAAAAAAAGGTAAAAAAGGAGAGAGAGAGAGAAGAAGAAGAAGAAGAAGAAAAAGAAGAAGAAGAAGAAGAAATATCAAAGATCAATGGTGTAATGGCGCCGATGAGGTGAATAGAGCGTGAATACGAAATAGTCACCAATCATTTAAGTTAGGACACACACACACACATAAATACATACATACATAATACATTATATATATATATATATATATATATATATATATATATATATATATATATATATATATATATATACAGAAAGCGAGAGAAAGAGATAGAGAGAGAGGGGGGAGGGAGATAGATAGATAGATAGAGAGAGAGAGAGAGAGAGAGAGAGAGAGAGAGAGAGAGAGAGAGAGAGAGAGAGAGAGGAGAAATCTATACAATTTCATTTAAATATGTACGAACACACTGGGATTGACTATTTGTTATATTATGATCTTTAAGTTTCTAAACAATATGCGTGTTGCTATGTAAGTAAAAAAAGGCTTTATACGAAACTAATTCTACTTTCTGACTTCCAAACAATATTGGCAGCAACTGCCGTGCAGGTGTTCTAGCTGAATTGTCCTTCTAGTGCTTGCTTTGAACAAAAGCTGATAGTCAAACTCTTACTAGTAGTTTTATCGCGCCTTCCGACATCAGTTTAATGCCCCGAGCACATATAAACACATGCACATTACTAGCATACTGATAGGGCGATAATTGAAACGAAATATGTAAATAATAATAATTAAAAAGCATGACTCTTGACTCGGTACTGACTTTTAATTTTTTCTTTGCTTATCTTTTTCCTATTTACCTATGCATTCTATATTTATTTCTTTCATCAAACGTTCACACACGCGCGCTCACATTTATTCTACTACTACTACTACTACTACTACTACTACTACTACTACTACTACTAATAATAATAATAATACTCAAATTCCAGTAAAAATGAATGATCGGTACCAGCGAGAAATTAATGGTAAGCGACAGTTGCATTAACGCAAATTCGTTTGCAAATATCGGAAGGGGTGAAGAGTACTGGGAATCTGGGGAGATTTGTCACCCAGATCTCAAGGAACACCACCGTTCGTAATCAATGTTTGAAGAAGAAAGACTGAGGGTAAAAGGTTGGACGAATGGCTGACAAAGAAAGGCTGAAGAAGAAATAATTTTCTATCTTCTCTCTTCCTGCTAAACAGTGTGTCAATGAGACAACCGAATGCCGCAAAGCGAGCACTGAAGCATCACTCACTCCGTGGTTCACTACAGATTGTGAAGCTACCATTGCACAAAAACAGCATGCATTTCGCCAGTTTGTACGTCATAAGTCAAATACAAATAGGCAAAAATTTATAGATGCTAGAAATCATTGTAAGAGAGAAATAGCCACAGCCAAAAGAAGGCATGCTTAAATAACCAGGGAACGCGTAGAATTGCAGAAGAAAGAGACTCGTGATTTCTATAATAATGTAGTGAATAAATGGCAATCAGTAATTCCTCCACTAACCATCTACCAGAAGGTCGCATACACGGCAATCAAGAAGGCGTTGTTTGCCCGGCGACTCTACTACAAATGCCTTGCGAAATCTTGCTTCCCTAATAGCTGGAAGATGGCCTCTGTGGTACCAGTGTACAATAATTCTGGTAGAAGGAATGACCCTCTCAATTATCGCCTCATCAGTCCCCCCCCCTTCTTCGCTAAAATCTTTGAGACCTTAATTAATCAAGCACTAGTCTACCACCTCACAAAAGGTAATCTTGTCTCTGACAAACATTATGGATTTAGGCAATGTCTTTCTACTGCAGATATTTTAACAGTCATCTCTGAACACATATACAATGCACTGGTTAAAACGGGCGAAGCCAGAGCTGTAGCCTTTGATATATCCAAAGCCTTTGACAAAGTCTGGCACAAAGGGCTGCTAATGAAAATTAAATTGTACGGTATAACTTAACATATAATAAATATAATTAGATCCTTCTTAGACAATACGACCATACAGGTTGTCATTAATGGACGCACATGCAAACAGCATAATATTAATGCAGGAGTGCCTCAGGGTCGATCCTTAGACCACTATTATTCCTGATATTGATTAACGACTCCTTGACAATATTGTGTACAAGAGGGGGGTATATATGCTAATGATACAACTCTCTATAATATGCACGAGGGAAGAACGGATGTACACAAATCTAAGTCAATAGTAGAATCCTTAGAAAATGACCTCCAAACCGTAGTTGAATGGGCCCGTAAATAGATATGCTAGTAAAACTAACCTGCTCTCCTTTAGCAATTACAAGTAGCCTCTCCAACCACCGATATCCGTGACAAATATCCCTATCAGAAAATTATTCCATCAAACTTCTCGGCTTAACATTCACAGGCAATATGGACTGGAACAAATACATTGGGGACACTACGAAGGCTGCTGCAAGGAAGGCTGGTTCTCTCTATTGTGCTAGAAGACTACTCACACCTGAAAGTATGCCGTACCTCTACAAAGCCACAATTCGCTCATGCATGGAGTATTATTGCCACATCTGAGCTGGTGTATCTACCACTAGTCTCTCCCTCTGGGATAGGGTTAAAAAGAATCTTCAATCTAATAGGTCCCACTTTTTCAACCTCCGACCCCCATAACCGCAATGTTGAATCCCTGTGCCTGTTTTACAAGTATTTTAATGGAATCTTCTCTGATGAACTCGTTGCACTTGTGCTCCCCCTCGATGTACATATCTCCGACGAACCTGCATAGCAACAAAATCACACCCTTTCACTGTTGAAGTTCCTAAATGCCAGAATGTTTTCTATTTTAATAGTTTCTTCCTTCGATCAGCTCGACTTTGGAATGCCCTTCCTGTTACCTGCTTCCCTTACTATACTGACATGCAGAAGTTTAATTGTAATGTAAACCAATATCTTGTTAATCTTTTATAGGCATGGTTCCAAATAGTAGTTCCTTACGTCCAAGTTGCGATATGCCTTGTAAGGAGTTACCATGAATAAATAAAAAAGAAAGGATGAAAAAGAAAGGTTAATAAATATAGGTGTACAAAGAAAAGCTGAAGCAAAATGGTAGAAGAAAAACTGAAGTGATTTAAAAAGGTTTAAGAAGAAAGGCTAAAGGAGAAATGCCAAAAAAGGCTCTTTTTTTTCTATCTGTCTCCCTCGTTCTTTCCTAATTTCTCTCTCGCTCTCTCTCCCTCCACACACACACACACACACACACACACACACACACACACACACACACACATATTATATATATATATTCTTTCCTTCGTTTTTGCTTCCTTTCTTTTCTTTGTGACTCCTTCGTTCATTTTCTTTCTTTTTTTCCTTTTGTCATTTCTATCTGTGAGCTGTTTTTTTGCTTTTTTCCATTCTTTCTGTTTCTTTCTATATTATTTTTCTTCTTTTTTCTTTCTGTCTACAGACATTTCTGTCCCTTTTTTCTTTTTTTTCATCTAGGTACGTGCAAAATGAATGCCGATGCTCAAAATGTATAAGCAGTTTGACCTCTTCCTTTACTTGAAAATTCACAAAAATAAATAAATAAATAAAAATTAAAATTAACAATTTTAATGAAATTTTCAGTATTTATTAAATAATGATCACGGAATATAATGAACCGATTATTTTTATTGGAATCTTAGTAGAAATATATTTTATTTAAACAAAAAATACCTAAAGTTATACTTTTCAGTAGTAAAAAAAAAAAGAATACATTTCTTTTTGCATTTTTTTTTAGTAAAGCGTCGTAAATTGTAACAATTAAAAAATGTTTTTACAAGAACATTACGAAAAAAGCCTATAAAATCCATATTAATGAATTCGATATAACTCGAGGAAAAATTAATTTCTTGAACTACCGATATTATCATTGAATTAAGCATTGTTTATTTAATATTTTCCCACACAAAAAAATTATAATTGCAAAAAATATTTCTACATTTTTTAATTACAAGTTTCGCATAATTTTTATATGTACGATTCTAATATTGTCTTTGTTTGCACAAATGTGAAACTTTCGGCTAACATACTTTTTATATAAGCTTGAAAAATAAACTGTTTTTAATTTAAAGCAGGAACATGGAAGATAATTTAATTAAAAAGTGGTAAAAATTTGACAAACATTCACGATAGGAGTGGACGGAGGCACGGCTGGGAGAAAAAGAAGAAAAAACAGCACCCCTTATCTCCCTTTAGCCACCTGACGTCATTTTCAGACAGCTTTTCGGCTGTCTGGAATTTTAGGCTTCCATATAATTCATGTGACGAGGACTTTGTTTTCTTTCGGTTAAACGAAGCGAGAATCTCCCGCTAATTAAGCTTCTTTTTCTTTCTTTTTTTTGTACAAACAAGGTGTTATTTCTTTTATTTAATTCAATTTTTAGGACTTTACTAATTATCTTTGAAATAGATAAGAAAACTAATATTTATCTTTCAATGGATTTTTGCAATGAATTTATTTAACTTCAAAATTTAGCTGAATTAGTTAGCTCACCGTGCAAACATTTTTCATTACTTTTTTTTTCACGTGTACAAATAGTTTTTCCTTTTGGAAATTTACTTTAGTCTTTAATCTTTCCCCCACACACAAAAAAAGAAAGTTAAATCGACTTTCAAAACTATGTCCCTATCGTTTTTTTTTTTTTCACCATTTTTGCCCATAACTATCTTTTACTTTTTCCTCTTACTTTTCTTCAATCTTTTTATTTCATTTTCTTCCGTTCTCCTTTTCTTTTCTTATTAATTTTATTATTGATTCAATTTTTTTTTGTTGTTTCTTTTTTCCAAAATTCCCTTTTTCCTTTTTTCTTTCTTTCATTCGAACTGAATAGTATTTTCATTTCGTTTTTCTCACTTTTTTTATTAGGACGTTCTGTCTCTCTTTCTTTTTCTTGAATCTGTCTCTTTCATCCACTTCTTTGGTTGGACAATTAGATGCGTCCTCGCATTTCAAAGAAAGGTTTCGTCCGCAGCTTCTCTTACGCTTTCGTTTATGACGACTCGCTTCCATTCAAAACATATTTAATGGACACGCTTTAAGAATAGCCATTCCTTCCTTCTTTCTTTCGCTCGAGCACCACACGTATATCGCTCTCCCCCTTTCTGTTCAGTATTCCTCCTTCATACTCTTTCATTTGATCTCTCATTCATCTCATTTATAATACTTGCGATAAACATTAAATTTCTTTCGTTTCCTTTAACACACAAAACATATAAACGTATATACTCCCATTAGCACACAAACTTTCGTAGATATGTATGCATATTTATGCCTGAAAATAGCACGCATCACTATACATAGTAAGAAATCAAAATTAAGAGTTTTGATTGGCTAAAGTTTTATTGACGTCAGCACACCATGGAAAGTATTTTTCTCACGTAAGTTTCTTTCATATGCAATAATAATCATATACATGCAAATCCCCCCTCTCTCTCTCATATATATATATATATATATATATATATATATATATATATATATATATATATATATATATATATATATATATATATATATATATATACTAGCAGGAAGACCCGACGTTGCCCGAGATTAAATGTTCCATACAGTACTTATATTGTCATCGAAATTTATGAAATCACCAATTTATCAACAAATCGATTGATTGCAAGCTCTAGTCGAGTACTTACTGCGGTGCACCGGAAAAGAGCTTCACATGCCTACCTGTAGTGACTTAGATTAGATACAATACATTGTGGAGAATCTACTGTTGATTTTATAATTTTTTATATAATAGCTTGAATTAAAGTTTAAAAGGCAAAAATCAACTATCAATTATGCTCTATGCCAAAACATTAATTTCGAACGCGCTCCTGTTTTATCAAAAACCTACTGTTGATTTTATTCGCCGTGTCCTTCTGCTTCTGTGGTGATAAAACTTTTCGTGTACACTATAGGCTGTATAAGGGTGTAAATGTTGGTCAAAATTGAATTTTTTGGATTATCGATTTTCGATATTTATAGGAGTCATTCCGATAAAAAATTTACTAAGAACACTCTTAGACACACAAAGTACATTTGTGTAGCCGTTTTGGAATCCATATGGAACGAACACACACATACAGACAGACAGAAAGCGTATTTACATATAAGTAGATATGGAGACACACACACACACATCTATATATATATATATATATACATATATATATATATATATATATATATATATATATATATATATATATATATATATATAGAGAGAGAGAGAGAGAGAGAGATAGATAGATAGATAGATAGAGAGAGAGAGAGGGGGGCTGACAGACAGACAGACACAGACAGACAGAGGAAGCGATTCAGTTATAATGTCTTCACGCTTCTTCGTCACACGGTTTGTCACGATTTGTCGCATGGTCTATCATTGTTCAGTTAAGATGGAATGGACGTATCTTATTATACATACATCCAAGAATTTATTTATTTATTTTTATTTTTTTATTTTTCAACTCGCATTTTACATGAGTTTGTCGCGTTTACATTCACAGTATAAATTTCGTTGAACTATCGCGTTTAAGTTTGTAATACCATTTTCTTCTCTAAACGCGCAGATTGAATGGACAACAAGGGGCTCGTTCTCGTTGAATGGTTTAAGAGTGGTAATCGCGCCGTGACGATGCCGGGGTTAGTGGTTGATGCAGCTCGTTTTGCAAAGTTGGTTCATGAAGCGATCATTTGTAAATGTAAACATTTCGTTCATAACAGTGCGTGTGGCTTCATTACACGTCATTATGGCAAAACAGCCGGCTAGATTAAAAGAACGGTCACTTTCGTAGATGAATCGGAGTTTTGTAAATCTCTCTCTAAAAAAGTTATGTGTATTGATTAGTGGTGGGACGATTAATCGGAATCGGAATCGTTAATCGTAAGAATCGTGTATTTTGGGAGGTATCGGAATCGGAATCGCATCGTTAAAAAATACCTTAATTTTCCGATTCCTTCATTACGATTCTTTTAGTCTGATGTTGAAAAAAAGAAAAAAAATTCCTGATATTTCTAACCGCAAGAGAGAAATGTAGCATGTTAAAAAGAAACCAAAGAAATTCATTATTAACAGGGCAATGCTTAGTGCCCCTCCCTTACAAGGTTCATTCATTCAGATCTATTGTAATCAAAGCTACAAAAGAGTTAACTTGAAAAGAAGTATGCAGGGCTCTACATTGCGAGTAAAAATAAAAAAAAAACGCTTATCTTTTTGGCGATTGTTTTTTTTTTTACTGACAAATCTTCTAATAGTGAATGAAAATGCTTTTTCAACTTATATTTTCTTAAAATAAAACGAGCAAAGTCAAATTATTTAAACAGTAAACGGTTTAATAGAACAATGTACTTTTTTTTTTTTTTTTTTTAAAGAAGGCTTTGGAAAGAAATATCTCTAAAATGAAATTGATCACGTTGTATTATTTCGCAAAGTTTTGACAGTTGTCGGCTTGTTTTGATGTTTCCAAAAAATCGACCCCATACCTATCTCTTCCAAACCTAAAGTTATTAAATAACCCCTTCGTTAATTCAAGGGTAATTAATTCAATTCAGTCAAGTTTTTTTTTTTTAATTTCATTGAAATAAAATCCATTTTTTAAATTTTTTTCTCCAGAAAGATAAACCTCTGAATTTGATTAATTGATGAAGCAGAATAATATAATCTTTTTTCTAGAATTTTAAATTGAAAATTAAAAGTGATTTGCGCAGTTTTTTCCCGAACGAAAAAGAAATTAATATATATATTTTTAAAAGGTTTTGTAATCAATTAATTTTTATGTCTAAATAATATTTACGATTAATTAAATAATTTCATTTTAAAAAGTATTTATGAATAGAATTTTACTTAAGACTTAGTTTAGCAATATTGAACCGCATCAACCATGTGTGAATTGAACACAGTCAACCAAAAAAAAATTCAAAAGAAAATGCATATTTGCATTTCATTATGTAAACTTTTATACATTGGTTTCAAAAATTAAATTCTATAAGTTTTTTTTGTTAACTACCGGTTAGTACAATTTACCGCCCCATCCCTTTATATTTTTTCTTTTTGTCTTTTTTAGCGGATTTTTTTTTTTTTTACACAGTGATCACCACTTATCAAGGCCCGGAAGCCACTCAGGGATAAGGGTTATTGCAAGTACATTACGTTAGTGTGGAGATTTGATGAAGTGTTTAATTAGGGGGGCGGTTCATTAGGAATTTGTTAACATTAGACTTGAAGACATCCAAGTTGTAGTCCGGAGGGAAGCAGGCAGACGGAACAGAGTTCCACAGGTGTGCAGTTCTAAGAAAGAAGCTTTGTTCATGGAATCCGCGTTTTGATTTAGGCACAGATATAGAGTGGGGGAAATTTTTCACAGTGGATTCAGCTAGACGGGTGTTTTTCGTGAAAGATTGGCGAAGGGGGACCAGGGATTGGAGTTCAGACGAGCACCTGCCATGAAAATAATGATCAAACAAGGATAGGCTCGCAACGTCTCTTCTGTGGGAGAGAGGTTGCAGGGTAGAGAAAAGAGCCTCCCCCACTAAACCACGAAGACTATTTTGTACTCTGTCAAGGCATGATATGCTGTTTTTGGCAGCTCCTGCCCAGATATGGCAACAGTATTCCATCCTTGGACATACTTGGCTTTTATATAGATAGAGAATTGCATCCGTAGTTAGATATCTTCTGGAGCGGTAGAAGGATCCCACCATCTTTCCAGCGACCTTGGCAACAGACTTGATGTACGTGTTCCATTTCAGATCAGGAGAAAAGGTCAAACCCAGAAGCTTGTCAAAACACGGGGCCTCACCCAGACGAGAGCCATCCATCACAATTGATGCCAGATGGGGATCAGAGCGTTGATGATGTAAGGATGGTTTTGGATGCATTAAAGGTTACCAGCCACATCTTCCCCCACTGAACCACGCGCTCGAGATCAGAGGAGAGAGAATCCGAGAGAACTTTGTCATTTACAGCCTTTGATGTGTTGCCGTAGATGGTCGTGTCATCAGCATAGATGTCAACGAATGATTTAAGTATGTGTTTAGGGAGGTCATTGATGTAGATCAGGAAGAGAGTTGGGCCCAGGATTGACTCCTGAGGAACTCCAACATTTATATTGCAGGCCTCCGATTTTTGTCCATCTACCACTACTCTTATGAGCCTATCGGAGAGAAATGATTTAATGATAGAGAACACATTTCCAGTTATACCGTAGCTGGAAATCTTGTGAAGTAGACCCTTATGCCATACCTTGTCGAAGGCCTTTGATATGTCAAGAGCAATTGCCCTAGAAAGGAAGCCTTTGTCAAGAGATTCACTAATCCTGTGGGATATAACCGTCAGCACATCTGCGGTAGATCTTGCAGAGCGGAAACCATATTGTGTGTCACTAAGAAGGTTATTCCTGCTGAGGTGGTTGACTATTTCTCTATTTAATATGGATTCCAGCAACTTACTCATAACACACAGGAGACGTATTTGTCTGTACTGAGAGGGAGAGGACTTATCACCTGAATTCTTAAACACAGGGCAAACTGATGAGGTCTTCCAGGGGGTCGGAAAGCACTTCTCCTTAAGGCAGCGCTTAAATAGTTTTGTAAGTATGGGAGCAAGTTCTGGTTGAAGTTTTTTAACACTATAATTGGGATGCCATCAGGGCCAGTTGCCTTACTAGAATCTAGGTTCTTGATTAGCTTGGTGACCTCATGCAGGGATATTTGTATGCTACCTAGCTTGTTCTGTGTTGTAGGAGGAAATATGGGGAGTTGATGGCCTTCGTCGCATAGGGTAGAATTAGCTGCAAAGTTCTTTGCAAATAGTTTGGCCCTGTCTGACGCTGACTAGATGACCTCTGGTCCATTGATAATGGTTGGGATAGAACGCACAACGCCAAAGTCCAAAAAAAATCTTCCATGGAAACTTTTTGAAGTTGATGAAGATGATGAGTTGAAAGCCATTTGCAAAGTCTGTCAAATTAAAATATCGCGAGGAATAAAACCATCTAACATGACCACAACCAACATGTTAAAACATTTAACTATGATGCATCCAAATAAATTGGAGGAGCAAAATAAAAAAGGAACAAAAAATTACCAACTAGTCACTCAGAGCAGTTTTATTAGTGAGGGTCGAAATCGCAGTGTTTTTTTTTTTTGCCTACGTCACCATCTAGGTGTCACCAATTTTTTTTAACCTTCCTTAACTTCAAAGAGTAAATACAATATATACAACTAAAAAAATAATTTTTAAAAATGCTGATTCTATTCATGAAAAATTCTTTTAACTAGAAATTAAAACTTAGGTAAAGATAGCTGACTGACAGCAACAGGAGCACTGGTTAACTACTGAACCACGTGGAAAGGTGTGGGGGGAGGAAAAAAAGGATATGAAATGATGATAATAAATTATGATAACCGTCTTTGAAAGGCACTAAACTCCTAAAATTTACTTCTTTAAAATTTTAGGCGGCACTCCCCGGCGATTTTAAAGCACTCTCTCTCAAAAAAAAAAAAAAAAAGATTTAATTTTTAAGTTTGGGAAAGATATATTTATTATAACCGAATTCTTGTATGAAAACTGGATCTACTTTATTGGACGTTAATTTGTGAGATAAGTAATTTTTCAATGTTTACTATGTTTTTAAAGTTTCAATTATCAATTAAATTTTTTTAATTGCGTTTATTTTTCAATTTATTTAAAAAAAACAGGGTTTTAAATGTATTTTTCAAGGTAACAAGCTTCGAAAGAAGTCTAATAAAAAAAAAAATCACTTAATTTTTAATTTCGACAACCCTGAGAATTTAATTATTAAAAAAATATTGAAATGTGACATTTTTTTTATTTAACATTTCTATTAGTTCAATTAATTTTCTTTCAATAATTCATTTCACTCAACAAACTTCACCATTTTTTTATCGTTTTCTGTAATTTTGGTAATTATGTTTGCTCAATTTTATCTAGTATTTCATTTGTTTTTTATAGTGGTATCATTTTTATATGTGTTCCTTTGATATACCCTATTTCAAAATTAGTTTGGCTAAACTTATTCTTCACGTTAGAAACAACGTGTAAAAGCAATGAAAAAGTAAGAAAAAATAATAGGTGTTAACTACTCCTTGTGAATTATGGAGGTCTGAAGAACTGCCGTCACAAATACAACTATCAATAGCCAAACAAAAAATCGTTTTTGAAATTCCTTTAATTGTAACTTTTCGCTATACCTACCTTTTTGGTATAAAACACAAAAACTTTCGATTAATGGTATTTCTCATATATGGTCGTTAACTTTGGAAAGGTTATTTTGTATCTACGGCGCCATGTCACATGGTATATTGTTTTTTTTTTCATTACGCACGTTCATTTATAAATTATTAAATTAAATATTTATCTTTTTTATATTTAATTAGTATATAGTTTCTTTCTCTTCCGCTATATTTTTTTTATTTAATTCATTAAATCTGTTAATTATGAGGACCAAAATAATGAATCGTGTGTATTTATTCTCTAATTTTCTTGTTTTTGTTCTGTTATATAAATTCTATTTTATTTGTTTTTTCTCTGAAGGATAAATTCTATTTTCTTTGAGTTTTTTTCTGTATTTCAATTAAGTAAAATAAATTTTCTCTAAAATAAATTTTGCTAAGTTTTCCGTTTAGTTTATTATATAATAATTTTATTTAAACCAAAACACGACGGTGTACTGGTGTAGACATAAAATATCTCTTCCAAAGTTAGGGAACATATTTGGGAACTACTGCCCATAAGTATAAAACTACCTGGTATATTTCAAAACAATAATTCCCTAGGAATCGGAATCGGAATCGTACTTGGTATCGGAATCGTTAATCAATATTTTCCTGGAATCGGAATCGGAATCGGAATCGTATAAAAATTAGGAATCGTCCCAACACTAGTATTGATGTTTATATATTTACTAAACATGCCCGTAACCCATTCGGTCACTATTTATTTCACTTTGATTTCATAAAAAAATTCATAAACTGTGACATATCTAATTAATATGTCCAATGGACCATTTGTAAAAAGTTGAATATTGAATGTAGCAGCAAATCATGGGAACTTATGCCAGAAAGAACAGTTGGAAATAAGTTGTGCATCATCCACCTTTAGTATGCAGTTCCTTCGGATGCATTCATAGAAAACAGAGCAATTAAACCTGAAATGATGATATGAGACAGGATAGAAAGAAGTAACCTGAGTAGAAGTCAGTTTCCCCAATAAAAGAGAGATAAGAGAAAGTTAACGAAATACCAATACCTTATGTTCATGAAAAGTTAACGAAATACCAATGCCTCATGTTCATGAAAAGTTAACGAAATACCAATGCCTCATGTTCATGAAAAGTTAACGAAATACCAATACCTCATGTAACCTTAGTAGAAGTCAGTTTCCCCAATAAAAGAGAGATAAGAGAAAGTTAACGAAATACCAATACCTTATGTTCATGAAAAGTTAACGAAATACCAATGCCTCATGTTCATGAAAGTTAACGAAATACCAATACCTCATGTTCATGAAAAGTTAACGAAATACCAATACCTCATGTTCATGAAAAGTTAACGAAACACCAATACCTCATGTTCATGAAAAGTTAACGAAATACCAATGCCTTATGTTCATGAAAAGTTAACGAAATACCAATACCTCATGTTCATGAAAAGTTAACGAAATACCAATGCCTTATGTTCATGAAAAGTTAACGAAATACCAATACCTCATGTTCATGAAAAGTTAACGAAATACCAATGCCTCATGTTCATGAAAAGTTAACGAAATACCAATACCTCATGTTCATGAAAAGTTAACGAAACACCAATACCTCATGTTCATGAAAAGTTAACGAAATACCAATGCCTCATGTTCATGAAAAGTTAACGAAATACCAATACCTCATGTTCATGAAAAGTTAACGAAATACCAATACCTCATGTTCATGAAAAGTTAACGAAATACCAATGCCTCATGTAACCTTAGTAGAAGTCAGTTTCCCCAATAAAAGAGAGATAAGAGAGAAAAACGAAACACCAATACCTCATGTTCATGAAAACTCGAATCTTGGGAAAATTCCTATCATTCCAGTAATTATAGGAGCAACCAAAATCATGAAAAAGAATTTTGAAAATTACCTGGCAAATATACCTGGTGAACCAAGTGTACGAAAAATACAAACAAATGCACTTAATATGACGGTTAGAATCTTAAAAAGATCTCTCGATTGAAATGTTTGAGATATCCAGTAGGATGCCCTAGCTAGCTAGAACCAAACGAAAATTTGTAAAAAATGAGAAACTTAAAACTTCTTGCATAACTAAAATATAAAATTTTTTATGATTAATTTAGAATTACAGACTATCCAGTTTACGTTTGTTGTTATGGTGTGTGCGGATGCACCATGTAAATTAGATGGTAGAATAAAACTACACAGAAAAGAGATAATTACTCGTCTCCAAATGCTTACTGTGCTATCAAATTATTAGAGACGGGTTTAATCAGCATAGAATGTGAGAAAATAAGGAATACACGGTTACAAATTTTGTAACACAGTATTCCTTATTTTCTCACATAATTGAATAAAAAATTTTGCCAAACAAAACCCAATTCTTGAACTAATGAATATTTCTGTATCATTAAGGAATATTTGGCAACAAGCGCTGATTCACCCCCAGAGTAGACATGTATATGTCTTCGTGAGTTCAAAACTAATTAACACATCATGATAGGTTTTAAACATAGATTCTTGGCACAACCGTGAGTAATGTAGACTGTATTTGTGAGAACCCAACCTTAAAACTAAATGTATCGTCGGAGATTAAAAACCACTACGATATTTTTTAAACAGACTTTATGTGATTTAGCTTTCGTTTAGCGGTTTTTCATTTACCAAGTCCCCTTTTTTCTTTTTTTTTTTTTTTTTCGCTAAACTGATTTTTGTTTGGTATCTGCGTAATCGATGATATGCTTGGTTATTTCACCAGGGCTTAGTAAGGTATCTCTAAGACTACCACGATACTGCTCCGTAGAGATTCAACGCCTGTATCTACTGCGCCGCATTTTATTAATACGTAGATTTGGCACTGGTAACTCTACATGGTTTAAGTAGATGGTGTAAGTAAAAGAAAATACAATTGCAACTTTCAATTTTCTGATTTTGTAATTATACGCATGTTCCTTTATTTTCTTTTAAAGTTGAAGAGTTCCTATTTTCTGATGAGTAAGGTCGAAATAAATTTTAAAAATTCATCTAATAATTACGTAAATGATTCTGCACTACGAAACAGTTGCTGTCAAAATGTGTACATTTTAATATGCTGAAAGAAATAAACGGTAAGATGGACATCTTGAAATTTGGAATATACACGTTTTGTCATATAATATATATATATATATATATATATATATATATATATATATATATATATATATATACACAGGGTGTCCCAAAAGAAGTGATGGTTAAAAAAATTCATAACTTTCTTAATCTTTTAATATTTTTCTTTTCTTTTTTCAGATCATCATAACCCTTCCAAGGTCATCATGAGTCGTTACACTACCGAGGAGCGAATATTTATTGTAAAGTCGTATTTTCGGTTAGTCAATATCAGAAACTCAAAGAGAATTTCGATGAAACTTCAACACAAGAAATTCCCCTACTCTCAATGCAATAAAAGCTATGGGTGCTCGATTTCATGAGCAAGGGTTTGTATGTGACCTCCCTAAATCTGGTAGACCCCGTACGGCAAGAAGTGATGAGAATCGTCAGAGATTAGCAGAGGATCCACCACATCAGATCAAGTCAAATTGGGGTCTCTCGGTCATCTCTTCGCAGAATGCTTCATGAAGAGGGCAAATTTCCATATAAAATTCAATTGGTGCAAGAGCTTCAGCCAAACGACCTGGAAAAAAGCTGAAATACGCAATGCAATTCCAAGATTTGGCCAATGGGGATCCAAACTTTCTCAAAAACCTCATTATGTCTGATGAGGCCCATTTTCATCTGAATGGGTTCATAAATAAGCAAAATTGTAGGATTTGGGGATCAGAAAATCCCCACGCAACAGGACAACGGCATTCGCAGAAGGGAGAAAAAATGAAAGAAAACAACATACTGAGGATGGAGTTTGGTCCCGAAATATATTTATATTATAAATTTCAAACAAGTAAAATATTTGTTTATTTTCCTAATATTACGTTGTGATTTGGCTTTCAAGCGCATTTGATGCGTATTTTATTTCATTCAAATTAAATGCACGTTTCTATAATAGAACTCACACCATTGACGTCAACTCTGTTATATATGATGCAGACAGACTAATTTTCATTGTGTCAAAAAATCATTTGTTCAGTGTTGTCCCATGGAGAGATATACTTAAATATTTGAAGAAATATGAGGTGTATATTCACTTTATTGATACATTCTATATATATATATATATATATATATATATATATATATATATAATTTTCTCTATATAAATAAAATGAACTCATTTTACCCCTCCGACTTTGACCTTAACAGGATTAAAAATCATGACATTATATGCAAATGTAATGCGTACCCACTGTAGCACATTATCTGGGGGTTTGCTATGGGCCTATTACCTCTACAGTTCCTCGACAATGGTACATTCCTATATTTTTTCCGGTGAGAGTCCACTGCCAAAACCGCTTAGATTCAATAGAAGTTGCAACATCTTTTCTCTCTATTAGATTCCTCCTTTACCCGCTCCCCATTTACACTGCAGCGGATGCGTTCACAAGGAACAATACGAGGAAACACACCGGTTTGGAATCGTACAAGATTACTTATGCCGTTTTTTTTTTTTTTTTAATCTTTTTTCTCTGATTTATGCTTTCATTTTTTTTTATAATAAATTAGAAATAAAAAAAATAAAAATAAAAAAAACGCGATTATTATTATTGTTTTCTTTTTGCTTTTTTTTTCGTTAGTGTAAAATGCAATCTGCGAGACTAACCGGATTTTATTTCCGGTTTTAACGACTCTAACCCTAAAATCTAACTATGACCTTTATTTATTAGTACTTTCAACTCAACATTTACTTTTACACAAAGATTACAGCGCAACGATATCGTGAATTCACTTGTATTACACTTAAATTAAAATTAAAACAAATAAAATCATTTAGAATTCGAGAAAACAAAAACATTCATTTAGAATTCGAGTGTGATGTGACTACTGAAAACTACTGAAACTAAACCAAAACAAACTTCACTGCGGAATTGATATTTGACCTAATTCACTTTTTAGTTCATTCATCACGTTCTTTTTGTTTTGTTTTTTTGGCGCTTTCGCCTCCATGAAGCGAGTTGGAGCCTCCCCTTTTGGGGGGTTTTCAAACACACGGGCACCGCCGGACCTTCGTATTACATCACGTTCATTTTTTTAATTGTTTTTTTTTTACACTATTTTTAAAAAATAGTTTTAACATTGCTTGTTTTTATAATATTTAAACAGGGTTATGACTTGGCTTTGTTTTCATTTCACTCCCCCAACCACACACACCTCTAAAAACCAGGGCAACGCCGGGTATCCCCGCTAGTATAATATATATATATATATATATATATATACACGAGGGGCGTGCAACAAGTAATGCCCCTGATCCACTTCCAGATGTCTGATCTAGCTGACATTTTGCATGTGCAATGATTTATATCTCTACGGGCTATGTGGCAAATTACAGCTCTGAACTAATTGTGATTTCTGTTTTACAGGTGTTTTAACTGTCAGGTGTGAAATGGAGCCTGTTGAATGTCGAGTAGTGGTCCGGTTTTTGTATTTGAAAGGACGCACACCACAGCAGACTTTTGATGAAATGAAAGAAAATTATGGTGATAATGCCCCATCATATGACCTTGTAAAACGCTGAAGAAAGGCTGGTTATGTGAAAATTTTCAAACGCCATAATGCTTGAAATTGTCCAACTAGTATTTAAACAATTGTAACTTACAATGAAATACGAATGCTCAATTATGAAATATGATAATTTTGTAGCTTATATTTTAAGTCATCTCCTTTTGACTTAAAAATTCATTGGTATATGAAATTTACTGAATTATACGTAACCAGTAAAATTCAGTATATTACAAACAAATCTATATATAATATATATATATATACATATACATATACATGTATATATATATACATATACATACATATATACATGTATATATATATACATATACATACATATATATATGTATATATACATACATATATATACATATATATATATATATATATGTTCAATTTTAATAATACAACGCAAGACAAAGATATATAGATCATGCACAAGAAACGACCCTTAAAGTTCAACCTTTCGTAATACTGTTAGAGATACCTGACTAAGCGCTGGTGAAATTGTCCTCTGGCAATTTCGGCTTCTTTCTATGGCAAGCAAGAACGTGTCAGATCAGGTACAGAAACGGAAATTAATAAGGTAAGATTGACAGCAATGCTCCTTTGTGTGTTTTAAGTCAAACCTTCCCTAACTTCACATGCAACCGCTGAGCATTGCCGTTCTTGATACTTGCAATATTGCAGGCGAACGAATAGTTGTAACTAAAGAGGAGGACTTCATGCAAACCAGAAAATCTTCACGCATGATCTTTGTGAGCTCCATGCAAGTCTGCCTCGCTTAATAATAACAATTCACAGAAACGGTCCTAAAAATACAGAAATAGCGGTAGCATCCTACTGAATATACATATATATATATATATATATATATATATATATATATATATATATATATATATATATATATATATATGTGTGTGTGTGTGTGGTTTTTAATTTTAACTTGATAACTCTATTATCTTTAATTGCAGATTTAGCAACTATCGTTTAGTTTTAGTTCAGCTTTGTTTGGCAATTCATCATGAAAAGACTGACATCCGAGCAACTTTATTTTGGAAATCATTTTGCAATATTTGATGAAAGAACTATTTCACGAAATGGACCTGCCAATTGTACACATCGTTCCTGCGATTCAACCCCGTTAGATTATTTAGGGGGGGGGGGCTGCAAGTCTACATTGATAAACCAGACACAATAGACCACTTAGAAGGCAACATTGGACGTGTTATTGCCGAAATTTATCAGTGCGTAGAGTTTGAGGAAAGTGGACATTTAGATCACGCCATATACGCACGAGGCATGGCGGGGGGAGGGATATATACCTGAAAATTGAATATAATTGTATCAATTTAATCAACAAATTTATTAATCATTAATTTTGAATGGCATAAAATTAAGAAACCGATATGCAAATAAACAATAAATTTGACTTTTTTTACGAATTTTTGCAAATGCTGCTTTTTCGTCTGATGGTGATCGGAATGTTCGCTTTTGAATCAGGCGATTTCTTGATCATGTCAGAACTGAAAAATGCTAAACAAATCCCGACCCGCACGAATACGTTATCGTGGCAAATAGAATAATGATATAATAATGAGGACGCTACAAATAAAATTTGAAGAGAAAACTGGTGGAAACTGTGGCCAGAGCAGGATGTTAGAAAAGAGTGAGGATCCAATGAAAGTGGTGGTAGGTGTGGTTATAAGTAACCTGTACCCCGCCCCTGCGAGTCTAATGCACTTTAGTATCTGCCACCATCCTATGCAAAGCTCAGTTGTTACGGTTTTCTTCAAGACGACCACACCTTCAAAACTTTGCGTTGTTCGTCTTGATCCGCTTTTTCCGCACATCTACATAGAGAAGAAACTAATCGCCAAAAGGATAAATGACGGAAATCATTCGCGTCACTTCATTTTATAATATTTTCAATTCGACAATTTTTAATTCATCTCCAAATTTATCTCAACTACTGAACAGTGTTCTTTTCGCTGTTACGAAAAGTTTTATATTATTGCTAATGACCGCTAGCAGTGTGTGTGTGTGTGTGTGTGTGTGTGTGTGGTCTAACGATTTTAGTTTGGCCGTTTTAACCAGAAACGGATACTGACAAACAGACGAATATTCGATATAAGTCCGACGATTATATACATATATGTCTTCGCTTTTACGTTTGAGACGATTTCAATAATGCTTTGGAGATATCCCTTTTTTTTTTTTTTGTATTCATACTGAATGCAGATTTTGCTGAAATAACTATTATTTAGAAACCCATTCTTAAACGGAGGCGGGCGTTTTGTAACTAGTATGTAATTTCACCAAACAGTTTAATAATAAAAAAAAAAAACACTGTAAAAATGAACTTTAACTTAAACATAACACTGCAGAAGAACTTTTTTCTTCTCGCTTACTTCAAATGTTATAAAATATATAGAGCCGTTTTAAACAACTACAACATACTCAAACAAAGTAACTGTACATGTGTTTTTTAAAATCCAGACGAGGTACTCATTTATACACTCGGGCTTATAGTGCCAGTATTTCTAAAAGGTCACCCATCTAAGCATTAAGCAGACTCAACGTTGCTTAAGTAACCGGTGTGTCACCTTGAATGTGTTGTAAACTTCCGGTGTCATCTGCTTTTTCTGTTTGTACAGAAAGTGTTAATTTTATTGCGTTTTTTTTTCTTTTTTCCTTTATTCTAAAAATGAGCTGTGCTCTATATCGTGATTCTGCACTGAGCAGAATGAGGGGCTGGTGGAGAGAATCAAAGACCCCACCTGCGAGATATGTACTACGCTTATTTGCGGCTGAGGCATGCAACTATTTCGAACAAGAAAAGAGATGCAATCTTAGAGATAACAACACGGAGAAGGTTTTTGCCAAAATCAAAGTGTAGTATCTGTTCTTCAGATGCGGCACTTCCATTTCTCGTTCTCTTTCAGTGGAGGAGAAATCCTTCACGACTGAGACAATTTTTATTTTTGTATCTTTTCTCCACGTTAAAAAACGACCCTGGTGTCTAACTGTCCCGTGGGGAGGTATTGTAAATAGGAACATCACGGATAAGGTTTCTAATTGAAATGTGTGCTCAAAAACGGCACCCCGACACTCTCCTCCTCCGCTCGGAATGGGTCCCATCTGTAAGTGGGGGAGGGGGGGTATGAAACAATTGAATTGGTTATAAAACGCTGCATATTCATAGAGTCAGAAGTTGTTACGAACTAATTTACGCACCTATATTGGATAATAGATTAGGATTTTTTTGTGGAAGAACACCGCTAAAAGTAATGTTTTCCATATACTAGTTTCCCTACCCGGCGTTGCTCTGGAATCTTTAAAAATTGTTATTATTTTGTCTTAATTGATTGGGCGTATAAAAAAAAAAGTACAAAATTTAATCGCATAAATACTTATGGCTTTTAGATAGGGTTTAAGAAAAAAAAAACACGCCATCACACACACACACACACACACACACACACACACACACACACACACACACACACATATATATATATATATATATATATATATATATATATATACGGGGGGCGTTCCAAAAGTAATATCCGCTATTTTTTTGATTCGCCCGAATAGAGTAGAGGGATTGCAAATTGCATTGTTATGATGACTGAACTTATACATACATGACCTGAAAGTTTCATCTCTTTGTTGTAGATGTTGAAAGTGTGAAATTCTAATAAAGCAACCCGTGTCATGGACATGCGCCAGGAGCAGAGATGCGTCATGGAATTCTCCCGAGCAAAAAATGAACCGATCAACATTCACCGGCGCTTGTTGAATGTTTACGAATATCCGATGACGCACAGTTACAAGATGGGTCCGTCGGTTCCAGAGTGGCGACAGGGATGTGAGTGACAAATGCCATTCCGGACGTTTACGACGAAAACATCAAAAGTGCATTGAGAATGGTGGTGACTATGTATGAAAAATAAGTTCTGAAACAAAAGATCATTCGTTTTAATGGTACAACTTTTGTCTTGGTAGCTCTTAAACGTTATAGTTTTTCAGTTAAAAATAAGAGACCTTACATTTGGAAAGACTCTTGTACACGCCTATATATATATATATATATATAGGTTTGTACAAGGGTCGTTTCAAAAGTAAGGCCTCTTATTTTTTTCACTCAAAGACTATAACGTTGTTATATAACTATATATAGAGAGAGAGAAAGAGAGAGAGAGAGACAGACAAACAAACAAACAGACAGACAGACTTACAAACTGACAGACAGAAACACAGAGAGAGAGAGAGAGAGAGAGAGAGAGAAAGAGAGAGAGAAAGAGAGAGAGAGAAGAGACTGAGATAGCAGGGTCATAATATTGAATCACCTTAAAATCTATTTAGTCATGAAAAACTCTGGGGCTTTTTCAATTGTACTCTATACACTTTTTTTTTTTTAAGAAAGTTACATTCTTCAAAATTTCGTGTCTTTTATTTTGATCATTTTTTTAAAGCTTATTTTTCGTTCAAGTCAAAACTAATATGACTATTTTTATGGTTACCTTTCTTATATTAGCAATTAAAAAAATCTTATCATTTTGTTCCAGGTGGTGATGGGGTATCCTACCAGTTTCATACATTCTAACCAAGAGATCTTATTTTTATATTCTTACCGCCCCTTTAAATGCAAGTGCTTGTATCTCTCTTGCACTTGTTACACCGGGTATATTTGCCAGGTTTTAACAACATTTTTCAATTAAAAATTAAAAATTGAAAATTTTTAAATGTAAACGTGTTAACTAAGTATGTTGATTTTGTATCTGTCTGAAATCGAATCTATACTGTTGCTTCTATTAATTTACTGTTGTACTATATTTCAATACTCAATTCTGGTATTAACACTATTACAAACTAATTTACTAGTTTTCAATGCTCGAATCACGGAGGGGGGCAGTTAGTGAAGTATTGATTCTGTTGATCTTAGAGCATCTTCCCAAATATAGCTCCTTTTTATTTAGAAGGTCGTGTATTATCTGTTCTATTGTCATGATACCATCCTCCGAGGCATTACCTCATTCTTTGTGGCAATGGGTGGGTGGTGTAGTATATGTTTCTCCGTCATAATGTTACCGTCTCTGGCATTATTTCCCCCTTTTATGGAGGAGATAGTGCAGTATAGTTTCTGTAGCTATTATATGTTCATTCAAGGGATTACCTCAACCTTTTTTGTTTTTGAAGAGGAGTAGATAACAGATTATACTTGCAAAAATAGTTTAAATAACATTTGAATTTAATTTTTATCTTTCACACAAAATTCATAATTCATATGGAATACGATGATATTTTTCGATTCGTGGTGGCAATATCTTTTTATAACAATACTATCAATGATAATATAATGGCAAAAAATATTTTACAGAAAATATCTCTTTCGCCACAGAGAAAAACCAAAAGAAAGTAATGCGCACAGCTTGATGAAGGGCGATAACTCACGCAGCCTAATCCTCAAAAACATTTGTTCATCAAATAAATATTACCAATCGTGTTAAAATGTAATATTCTACTAGTATTATTTAATTTTTAACTTTTGAGCCATTAGCGGGTGTTGTCATGATGTTATGGAACTGCTATTTTATTTTCGTTCTCACAGACTTGGCACTATTTTTCTTTCAGAGTAAATAATTGCTTTAAAATAAGTTAAAACACTAAAAACTTATCCAAGTAGGAAGTCACCTTGCCTTTGGTAACATTTATTTGTTGTTTATTTATCTTTTCACCCCGTTTTTGTTTGCTCACTTTTGTAAAAACTGGATGAAATTTAAATGTAAACAATCGATAAACGACTGAAGATTTTAACTTTTAGCAAACGCCAATCATTTTTCGATCATGTAATTAGGTTTATAGACAGAACATTAAACATTTTTCTATGCTCATGACTTTTGCAATGTCTATTTTTACACAATTCTCAATACAATTGTATCTTTAGCATTGTTATGAAACCTATTGAAGCATGATCTTATTGAAGACATTAAAGATCTCAAATAATGCCCATATTTCTTTGTCCCCCGAGGAGGATAAGCGAAAACAAAACTGGATTTTGTATGTTGGAAAAATTAAGCTCCCTCAAAAAATAAAAACCTGGATTAGAGAAAAAATATTAAATTGTCCAAGTCTCCTCATCTAAATAATGACCGAACAGATTTTGCACTTTGATTCTTGCCAATAATATAAAAAGCGCCTGTAAAATATACTATTTACGACAACTATTAATATGAAACATTAAAAAAACACACTAACAAAAACATGGCTTACAACACAATAACCTAACACAAAAGCATATTCACACTTAACAAAATGAAATTAACAACGAAAGCATATTAATACTTTACAAAATACACTTACACTTAATAAAAAAAGCATAGTAACAATTAACAAAACACACTTAAAAACGTAATCATATTGACAATTAACAAAATAAACTTAACAACGTAATCATATTAACAATTAACAAAATAAACTTTACAAAGAAAGCATATTAACAATTAAAACAATACACTAAACAACGAAAGAATATTAACAATTAACAAAATACATTTAATAACGAAAGCATATTAACAATTTACAAAATACAGTAAACAACGAAATCATATTAAAAATTAACAAATTACACTTTACAACGAAAGAATATTAACAATTAACAAAATACACTTTACAACGAAAGCATAGTAACAATTAACAAAATACACTTTACAACAAAAGCATATTAACAATTAACAAAATACACTAAACAACGAGAGAATATTAACAATTAACAAAATACATTTAACAACGAAAACATATTAACAATTAACAAACTACACTTTACAACGAAATCATATTGACAATTAACAAAATACACTTGATAAGAAAAACATATTAACCACTAACAAAATACACTTAGCAACGAAAGCATATTAACAATTAATAAAATAAACTTAATATCAAAACCATATTCACAATTAACAAAATACACTTAATAAGAAAGTATATTAACAATAAAAAATACACATAACAACGAAACAATATTAACAATAAACAAAATATAATTTACAACGAAAGCATATTAACAATTAACAAAATACGCTTTAAAACGAACTCATGTTGACAATTAACAAATTCACTTAATTACGAAAGCATATTAACAATTAACAAAATAAACTTAACAACGTAATCATATTAACAATTAACAAAATACAATTTACAACGAAAGCATATTAACAATTAGCACAATACACTTAATAATGAAAATATATTAACAATAAACAAAATACACTTCAAAACGAAAGAATATTAACAATTAACAAAATACACTTTACAACGAAAGCATATTAACAACTAACAAAATACACTTTACAACAAAAGAATATTAACAATTACCAAAATACACTTAATAACGAAAGTATATAAACGATATACAAAATACACTTTACAACGAAAGCATGTAAGCAATTACCAAAAAACACTTTACTACGAAAGCATATTAACAATTAGCAAAATTCATTTACAACGAAAGCATATTAACAATTAACAAAATACATTTAATAACGAAAGCATATTAACAATTAACAAAATACAGTAAACAACGAAAGCATATTAACAATTAACAAATTACACTTTACAACGAAAGAATATTAACAATTAACAAAATACATTTTACAAGGAAAGCATAGTAACAATTAACAAAATACACTAAACAACGAAATAATATTAACAATTAACAAAATACACTTAATAACGAAAGCATATTAACAATTAACAAAACACACTTTACACCGACAGCATATTAACAATTAACAAAATACATTTAAAACGGAAGCATATTAACAATTAACAAAATACATTACAATGAAAGCGTATTGACAATTAACAAAATACACTTAATAACGAAAGCATAGTAACAATTAATAAATTATACTTTACAACGAAAACATATTAACAATTAACAAAATACACTTTACAAAGAAAGCATATAAACAACAATATACACTTAATAACGAAAGCATATTAACAATTAACACAATACACTCTGCAACATAAGTATATTAACAATTAGCAAGATAAACTTAACACGAAAGAATATTAATATTTAAAAAGCACGTAACAAAGAAAGAATATAACCAATAAAAAATACACTTAATAACAGAAGCATATAAACAATAAACAAAGTACACTAAACAACGAAAGCATATTAACAATTAAAACAATACACTTTACAACCAAAGCATATTAACAATTAACAAAATAAATATACAACGAACTCATATTGACAATTAACAAAATACACCAAATAACGAAAGCATATGAACCATTAACAAAATACACTTTGTACCGAAAGTATATTAACAATAAACAAAATACACTTAAAAACGAAAGCATATTAACAATTAACAAAATACACTTTACAACGGAAGCATATTAACAATTAAAAAACTTAATTAATAACGAAATCATATTGATAATAAACAAAATACACTTAACAACGTAATCATATTGGCAATTAATAAAATACGCTTAATAACGAAAGAATATTAACAATTAACAAAATACACTTAACAACGAACGCATGTTAACAATTACCAAAATACACCTTATAATGAAAGCATATTAACAATAAATAAAATACACTTAAAAACGGAAGCACATTAACAATAAACAAAATACACTTAAAAACGAATGCATATTATCAATAAATAAAATACACTTAATAATAAAAGTATATTAACAATAAATAAAATACACTAAACAACGAAAGCATATTAACAATTAACACAATACACTTTACAGCGAAAGCATATTAACAATTAACAAAATACACTTAATAACGAAAGCATATTAACAATTAACAAAATACCTTTAATAACGAAAGCATATACACAATAAACAAAATACATATAATAACGAATGAATATTAAGTATAAACAAAATACACTTTACAACGAAACATATTAACAATTAACAAAATAAACTTTACAACGAACTCTTTTGACAATTAACAAGATACACTTAATAACAAAAGCATATTAACAATTAACAACATACACATTGTTACTAAAGTATATTAACAATTAACAAAATACACTTTACAACGAAAGCATATTAACAATTAAGAAAATACATTTAATAACGAAAATATATAAAGAATTTACAAAATACACTTAACAACGAAATCATATCGACAATTAACAAAATGCACTTAATAAGGAAAGCATATTAACAACTAACAAAATACACTTTACAACGAAAGCATGTTAACAATTACCAAAATACACTTAATAACGAAAGTATATTAACGATATACAAAATACACTTTACAACGAAAGGATATAAGGAATTACCAAAAAACACTTTACTACGACATCATATTAACAAAATTCATTTACAACGAAAGCATAGTAACAATTAACAAAATACATTTAATAACGAAAGCATATTAACTATTAACAAATTACACTTTACAACGAAAGCATATTAACAATAAACAAAATACATTTAATAACGAAAGCATATTAACAATTAACAAAATACACTAAACAACGGAAGAATATTAACAGTTAACAAAATACATTTAGTAACGAAAGCATATTAACAATTTACAAAATACAGTAAACAATGAAATCATATTAACAATTAACAAATTACACTTTACAACGAAAGAATATTAAAAATTAACAAAATACACTTTACAACAAAAGCATATTAACAATTAAAAAATACGCTAAACAACGAAAGAATATTAACAATTAACAAAATACACTTAACAACGAAAACATATTAACAATTAACAAAATACACTTTACAACGAAATCATATTGACAATTAACAAAATACACTTGATAAGAAAAGCATATTAACCACTAACAAAATACACTTAACAACGAAAGCATATTAACAATTAATAAAATACACTTAATAACAAAACCATATTCACAATTAATAAAATAAGCATATTAACAATTAACAAAATACAGTAAACAACGAAAGCATATTAACAATTAAGAAAATACATTTAATAACGAAAATATATAAAGAATTAACAAAATACACTTAACAACGAAATCATATCGACAATTAACAAGATGCACTTAATAAGGAAAGCATATTAACAATGAACAAAATACACTAAATAACGAAAGCAATTAACAATTAACAAAATACACTTTACCACGAAAGCATATTAACAATTAACAAAATATATTTATAATGAACGTATATTAACAGTAAACAAAATACACTTTACAAGGAATGCATATTAACAATTAACACAATACACTTTACAACGAAAGCATATTAACAATTAACAAAATACACTTAATAACGAAATCATATGAACAATACACTAAATACACTTTACAACTAAAGCATATAAACAATTGACAAAATACACTTAATAACGAAAGCATATCAACAATTAACAAAATATACTTTATACCAAAAGCATATACACAATTAACAAAATACACTTTACAACGAAAACATATTAACAATTAACAAAATACATTAATAACGAAAGCATATACACAATTAACAAAATACACATAATAACGAATGCATATCAACAATAAACAAAATACACTTTACAACGAAAGCATATTAACAATTCAAAAACCCACTTAATAACGAAATCATATTGACAATAAACAAAATGCACTTAACAACGTAATCATATTGGCAATTAACAAAATACGCTTAATAGCGAAAGAATATTAACAATTAACAAAATACACTTAACAACGAAAGCATGTTAACAATTAACAAAATACACTTAATAACGAAACTATATTAACAATTGAGAAAATACAGTTAATAATGAAAGTGTATTTACAATAAATAAAATACACTTAATAACGAAAGCATATTAACAATTTACAAAATACACTTTACGACGAAGCCATATAAACAACAATATACACTTAATAACGAAAGCATATTAATATTTAACAAAATACACTCAAGAACGAAGGAATATTAACATTAAAAATACACTTAATAACAAAATCATATAAACAATACAGAAAATACACTTAATAATGAAATCATTTAAACAATTAACAAAATACACTTTACAACGAAAGCACATTAAAATGAACAAAATACACTTTACAACGAAAGCATATTAACAATTAACAAAATACACCTTATAAGGAAAGTATATTAACAGTAAATAAAATACACTTAACAATGAAAGCACATTAACAATAACCAAAAACACTTAATAACGAAAGGATATTATCAATTAACAAAATACACTTAATAACTTGAATGCCAGCAACCACTGTAAAAGAGTAATAAAAAATGCAAGAGAGCTATATGCCCAGTCTGTTAAATCCAAGGTAGCTGATCAGCGGCTTGGTTCCCACCAGTTTTGGCAAATAACAAATAGGATTCTGACCAGAAGTGTGCGTTCTATCCCAACCGTTATCAATGGACCAGAAGTCATCTCGTCAGCGTCAGACAAGGCCAAACTATTTGCAAAGAACTTTGCAGCTAATTCTACCCTATGCGACGAAGGCAATCAACTCCCCATATTTCCTCCTATAACACAGAACAAGCTAGGTAACATACAAATATCCGTGCATGAGGTCGCAAAGCTAATCAAGAACCTAGATTCCAGTAAAGCAACTGGCCCTGATGGCATCTCAATTATAGTGTTAAAAAAGCTTCAACCAGAACTTGCCCCCATACTTACGAAACTATTTAAGCGCTTTTCATCAGTTTGCCCTGTATTTAAGAATTCAGGTGATAAGTCATCTCCCTCTCAGTACAGACCAATAAGTCTCCTGTGTGTTATGAGTAAGTTGCTGGAATCCATATTAAAACGCGGATTCCATGAACAAAGCTTCTTTCTTAGAACTGCACGCCTGTAGAACTCTGTTCCGTCTGCCTGCTTCCCACCGGACTACAACTTGGATGTCTTCAAGTCCAATGTTAAAAATTCCTAATGAACCGCCCCCTTAAGTAAACACTTCATCAAATCTCCACACTAACGTAATGTACTTGCAATACCCTTATCCCTGAGTGGCTTTTGGGCCTTGATAAGTGGTGATCACTGTGTAAAAAAAAAAAAAAAATAATGAAAGTATATTAACAATAAAAAAATACACTTAACAACGAAAGCATATTAACAATAAAAAATACACTTAATAACGACTGCATATTAACAATTAACAAAATACACTTAATAATGAAAGTATATTAATAATAAACAAAATACACTAAACAACAAAAGCATATTAAAAATTAACACAATACACTTTACAGGGAAAGCATATTAACAATTAAAAAAATACACTTAATAACGAAAGCATATAAACAATTAACAAAATACACTTTAAAACGAAAGAATATTAACAATTAACAAAATACACGTAGTAATGAATTCATATTAACAATAAACAAAATACACTTTACAACGAAACATATTAACAATTAACAAAATACACTTTACAACGAAACATATTAACAATTTACAAAATAAACTTTACAACGAACTCATATTGACAATTAACAAAATACACTTAATAACGAAAGCATATTAACAATTAAAAAATATACATTGTAACGAAAGTATATTAACAATTAAAAAAATACACTTTATAACTAAAGCATATTATCAATTAAGAAAATACACTTAATAACGAAAACATATTAAGAATTAACAAAATACAGTTAACAACGAAATCATAATGACAATTAAGAAAATACACTTAATAACGAATGCATATTAACAATTAACAAAATATACTTAATAATGAAAGTATATTCATAATAAATAAAATACTCTTAACAAGGAAAGCATATTAATAATTAACACAATGCACTTTACAGCGAAAGCATATAAACAATTAACAAAATACACTTAATAATGAAAGCATATCAACAATTAACAAAATATACTTCATACCGAAAGCATATAAACAATTAACAAAATACACTTTACAACGAAAACATATTAACGATTAAAAAATACACTTAATAACGAAAGCATATTAACAATAAACAAAATACACTTTACAACGAAACATATTAACAATTAACAAAATAAACTTTACAACGAACTCATATAGACAATTAACAAAATACACTTAATAAAAAAAGCATATTAACAATTAACAACATACACTTAACAACGAAAGCACATTAACAATTAAGAAAATACACTTAATAACGAAAACATATTAAGAATTAAAAAATACACTTAACAACGAAATCATATTGACAATTAACAAAATACAATTAATAAGGAAAGCATATTAACAATTAACAAAATACACTTAACAACGAAAGCCTGTTAACAATTAACAAAATACACTTTACAACGAAAGCATGTTAACAATTAACAAAATACACTTAATAACGAAACCATATTACGAATTGACAAAATACACTTAACAACGAAAGCATACTAACGATAAACAAAATACACTTAATAACGAAAGCATACTAACGATAAACAAAATACACTTTACAACGAAAGCATATAAACAATTAACAAAATACACTTAACAACGAAAGCATACTAACGATAAACAAAATACACTTAATAACGAAAGCATACTAACGATAAACAAAATACACTTAATAACGAAAGCATACTAACGATAAACAAAATACACTTTACAACGAAAGCATATAAACAATTAAAAAAATACACTTAACAACGAAAGCATACTAACGATAAACAAAATACACTTAATAACGAAAGCATACTAACGATAAACAAAATACACTTAATAACGAAAGAATACTAACGATAAACAAAATACACTTTACAACGAAAGCATATAAACAATTAACAAAATACACTTTACAGCGAAAGCATATTAACAATTAATAAAATACACTTAATAACGAAAGCATATTAACAATTAACAAAATATACTTTATACCGAAAGCATATACACAACAAAAAATACACTTTATAGCGAAAACACATTAACAATTTACAAAATACACATAATAACAAATGCTTATTAACAATAAACAAAATACACTTTACAACGAAACATATTAACAATTAACAAAATATACTTTATACCGAAAGCATATACATGACAAAAAATACACTTTACAGCGAAAACACATTAACAATTTACAAAATACACATAATAACGAATGCATATCAACAATAAACAAAATACACTTTACAACGAAACCTATTAACAATTAACAAAATAAACTTTACAACGAACTCATATTGACAATTAACAAAACACACTTAATAACGAAAGTATATTAACAATTAACAACATACACATTGTAACGAAAGCATATTAACAATTAACAAAATACACTTTACAACGAAAGCATATTAACAATTAAGAAAATGCACTTAATAACGAAAACATATTAAGAATTAACAAAATACACTTTACAGCGTAATCATATTGACAATTAACAAAATACACTTATTAAGGAAAGCGTATTAACAATTAATAAAATACACTTAATAACGAAACCATATTAACAATTGACAAAAACACTTGACAACGAAAGCATATTAACGATAAACAAAATACACTTAACAACGAAAACATATTGTCAATTAATAAAATAAACTTAATAACGAAATCATATTAACAATTAACAAAATACACTCAATAATGAAAGCATATTAGCAACTAAAAAATACACTTTACAATGAAACCCTTATAACAATTAGGAAAACACACTTAATAACGAAAGCATATTAACAATTAACACAATACACTTTACAACGAAAGCATATTAACAATTAACAAAATACACTTTATAACGAAAGCATATTAACAATTTACAAAAACACTTAACAACGAAAGCATATTAACAATTTACAAAATACACTTAACAACGAAAGCATATTAACAATTAAAAAATACACTTTACAACGAAAGCATATTAACTATTAACAAAATACACTTAATAACGAAAGCATATAAACAATTAACAAAATATACTTAATAACGAAAGCATATAAACAATTAACAAAATACACTTTACAACGAAAGCATATTAACAATTAACAAAATACACTTCACAACGAAAGCATATTAACAATGACGGCAATATATTTACAAATAAAAGCATATAAACAATGAACAAAATGCACTTTATAATAAAGTGATATAAACAATTAACAAAAAGCATATTAACAATGAACAAAATATACTTCCAATTGAATCATATTAGCAATGTACAATATACATTTAACAACGAACGCATATTTACAATAAAAAAATACACTTTACAACGAAAGCATATTAACAATTAACAAATGCACTTAACAAAGAAAACATCTTAACAATTCAAAAATATGATAACCAATTGAAGCATATTATCAACGAACAAAATACATTTAATAACAAATACATGTAACAACGAAAGCATATCAACAATTTACTAAATACACGTAACAATAAAAGCATAATAACAATAAACAAAATGCACTTACAAATGAAAGCATATTAACAACGAACAATATACATTTCAAAACAAAAACATATTAACAATAAACAAAATACAAGTAACAATGAAAGCATATTAACAATTTATAATATACCCTTAGCAACGAAATCGTATTACCAATTAACAAAATGCACTTAACAAAGAAAATACGCAATAAGGAAATCATATTACAGTCGAGTTATATACAATTGTATTTGCATTAAAGTGAAAACAATCGACATAAATATTCATCGGCTTTTCATTACATGTGAAACAATACGCCGATATGAGACTTGCCAACTTAAGGTATCGCCTAACAATTAAAGATATGTACATGCAGACAAATAGCATAGTAGAAGTCAGGCGGGTGTGGACACGCGCGAAAGAGTTGCATACAGGGTGACCAAAAAAAGACAGGCCCCAACTCTAAGGCTCCGTTTATTAGTGTTTTGTCCGAATGAAATGAAACTTTGGTCATAACTAGTTTATTATATTCAAAACATCACATCAAAACACTAGGGTCTTTGGCTTTTTTTTCTCCGTTCTACAGCATATGTTCTAGATGGCCTCCATTTAGCTTCTTTTTTTTGGGGGGGGGTCACCCTGTATAAACAGAAGCGGAAACAGAGTAACACGAATTTGAAAAGTATTATTTGGGTAAAGTACAGAATAGTTAACAATCGCAAACTCGAAAATAAAAATAAAAAATAATTTTTGCAAACACTGCAGAATTAACTGATCTACTGAAACGTATGCTTTTAACGTGTAGAAAGTTTGTAAGAATTTTTTTTATTTCAAAATGTTATTTCGGTGTGTGCTGTCGGCACGCGAAAAATAACAATGGCTGACGAGATGATCCCTTAACTTCGCTAAACTTCTGAAATCATTATGTGTGGTTTTGCCTGTTTTTTTTGTTTTTTTTTGGAAGGAAATACTATTCAGACTTATGGTTAGTGTTGAGAAAATATTTGCTTGTACTATCTTTTCAACATAATAAACTTTATGTTATAAGTTAAGCGATCATCTCCGGAGATCATTTTGGCTATTGTTGTCGATAAGATAGTGTCGGAAATTTATCTTTCTTCCAGATAAATTCAACGCTAAAGTAACTAACCTGAAAAAAAAATGGCAACATGAAATAAAAGAGGGGGGGGGGGTAAATAATAAAATATAAAGGTCTTGCTTTGAAACGAAGAAGAGATTTTATTCACAATAAAATTAGTTGCAAATTTTTCCCTTTGCGGGCATTAAATTTAAAAAACGCCAAGGTAACATATAATGAAAAAATAACACTGGTTCTTATAATGAAGATGCCGTATCCATGAACGAATACAATAATAAGATTCAAAATAGTAGTTTCTAATCACAATTTTAGGAGCGTACTCACAAATTGAAAGTCAGTCAGGCACGTGCCCTTTTCTTTTTTTTTTTTTTTCGTTTAAAGTCCTTTTAGAATTTTCTCTCCTGCAAACCGTAGACACGCAGATGGATTTCAGAAGTATGGCCGCGTCGCATATCCAGGGTATTCTTGCCGGGTTTTCTTCTTTGTAGGAGGTTCCAAAATTCCTTGTTACGTAAAATGAGGTCTTTTTTTTTTTTAAATAATTTCACTCCTTCTAAAATACGTGCGAAACCGTAGCCACGTAGATATTTTTCAGAAGCATGCCTCGTCGCATACCCGGGGTATTCTTGCCGGGTTTTCTTCTTTGAAGGAGGCTCATCGAAATTCCATTTTCAGCGCCGGGCAATGAAACGAACGTCCAATCTCCATGTCGGCGGAATTTCAAAAGAGGCCGAAATCCGCGCTGAGCTCGTGACGTCATCACGGAGCTAGCATTTCCCTTTTCTCCAAATTAAAGGGAGTTTCGTACAAACCCAAAATGTACGAAACTAAAAATCAAAAACGATACGAAATGCAAAAAATCAAATACAAGAACCAGATAAAAATAATAAATGTAAACAGGGGGGGGATGCACCATTATTGGTACAAAAAAATTCCAACAATAGATTTCATCAAAATAAATTGCAGACAACTTTCATGAAATATAAATCATTTGTGTTTTTAAATTTTTTTATTTACGATTTTTCGACTGTTTACTATTCTGGAATTTTATTGAATTATATTATATTAAATTACAAGTCACAGCAATATAAAAGTAATAAAATTATAAAAGTAATAAAATTATAAAAGTAATAACAACATAAAAATAATAATATAAAAGTAATAATAATTATATTCGGTAAGTGATATGGTATGGTAAATTAATTGGTATATCTAAGGAGCTCAATACTATAGATATAGCAAGTGTGTTTACACCGTGCGTTACCCGAAAAAAGTGCGTCCTTGTGCTTTAAAGGTAATATTACAGCATTAGATTGCCTAATACAAATTGCTCAATATCCTTGATAGATCAGGTGGGTACAGACGCGTGAACAATGACTTCTCTGTATCTATAAGGTTTCTTTTTTTTACAGAGATAATTATTAAACAAGAAATTCCATGTTGCCCGGTAGACATGTAATAACCGTACTACACTTGATAAGTGTTGCGCGCTAATCTAAAAGTGCTAAATATCTTAAATAGAACTGGTGTTTTTTTTGTTTTTTTTTATATAATACTGAATTACAAGTTATTTTCCATACATTAAAACAAGAGAGAAGACTGGGCGGGAGAAAGGCAATGAGTTCGTTCGAGGTAGGAGGGAGAGGGGAGAGGAAAGGGAGAAATGTAGAGAGAGAGAGAGAGAGACGAGAAAATCGATAATGCTCGAACACAATGAAATAATAATAGTGTTACATTTGGTAAATTATATAAGTTAATCCAAAGTGCTTCGTATACTAAATAGAGCAGATGTGTTTCAACGCCGTGTTTCATAGATACAATAACTCCACTGTGTTTAAAGTGTATTGCTACAGTGTTAACTTCTAAACGGCTAGAGAGAGCTTTGTTTTAATAGAAACATATTACACTTTTTAATATCTTCTATTTTTTTTTCTGACTTCGGTTTTCATTTATACAATCGCTTTTAATTTTTGTAATGCTTTGGAGGCCTACTAACTGATTTTATCCTTACTTTCGCCAGTATTCTGGAAGACCTCGTTACATTGAATTTGCGTAAACCCTAAGAGCAAATTATGTTGCCGTGGATGAATACTTTGATTTTATGTCACCGTAGACATGGCAAGTGTGTTTAAACAATGTGTTGCACGTTACAGAAAAGATGAATGTGTTTTGCTATAGTGCTGTATGCAAGACAAGAAACTCGATGTTACACTGACGCCATAAATTAATAAAACTATACGACGCATAATGCATGATATACGACTAAATCAATAGTGCCCAGTACTCTAGAAAGAGTAGATGCATATAATTACACTGTAAGAAACTTGAAACATAGGATATGTTTAATTTTTATGTGCTCAATACTATAGATAAAATAGGTGTGTCATAATTCAGTATTGCATGTAATAAGTTGTATCAAATAATGTTGGACGGGGCACGTGGCTGTAATCTATTACATGTCAATTTGTTTGTCTGTTCACAATGACGTCATGGCATATGTAATATATATATGTTATTACGTCATATATAGCCTCATAGCAGAAAAAGTTATATAACGCCATAGCAGATGACGTCATGTATGGAGGACATTCTCCGGACAATGCCAGGCAACCTGCTAGTAGTATAATATCACACTTAGTAAGAAATACGTTGGATAGAACAGATGGGTGTAAGAATATTTTATTACACTCCGCCGGTGGTATATGTTGAATAGGAAGTAATCAATCTTCTTTATATAGACAGTGTTACGCACAGTTTAACCTTTTCTCTTTCGAGTTTTATGGCCCTGGAAAACATCGGGTAGACCTGCTAGTAAGTATATAAAAGTAATAGCAACGTACAAGTAATATAAATATAATAGCAATGATATATATGTAATAACAATATAAAAGCATCAAATTATAAAAGAATAGTAATATAAAAGCAATAACAATATAAAAGCAATAACAATATAGAATAATAATAACAATATAAAATAATAATAATAATAATAATAATATAAAAATAATATCAATATAAAATTAATAGCAATATAACAATAACAATAATAATAACAACAATAAAAATAGTAATAATAATATTATAGTAAAAACAATATAAAATTAATAACAGTATAAAAGTAATCTTCTATATAATAAAGTAAACCCATTTTTTCCTGAAGCGTTTATCACGATAGTAAAATAAACGAATACTTCCTATGAAATCTTTCTACTCATCACCTACCGCACATCCTAATGCGAGTTTCACGAAAATATTCTTAGATTTCTTATACTTAAAAAAGTCATGACGTATGAGCGACATATTTGCTTGTAAAAGTAGGTAGCGACCATATACTCTATATACACATTTTCTACTCCCACGTCACTCTTTTATACAGTCGTTTGTTATAGAAATGATAATCTGTTGAGTCACGATTACATTCTGTATTCAGGGAATTCTATTCTGTAATTCCGGATGCTTGAAAATTATACGTTTTGGGTACCCAGATCACGTTTAAACGAACACATCAATGTGTCAACCATGTTTCCAATTGCATTTTGATTCTCAATTGGCGATGAACAGATTTAGTGGACAACATCACCAACAAAAAATTATTATTCAAATATCACCTCTGAAAAAAATCATAAATGAATTCACGGTCCACAATTTACGTGATAAATAATATGATTTACATAGCCATAAAAAGATCTACACTATTTTTTTTTTACTATCATACCTAGCGTAATTTATTTTATTTATATATTTGTTTATTTGTAGTTTTAAGGTGAGGGTAATTTCCTATATAATTTTAATGTAATATGAACATCCAATGTCAGTTTCCGATATTAATTTAATGTAAAATAAACACCCAATGTCAGTTTCCGATATTAATTTTAATGTAAAATGAACACACAATGTAAGTTTCCGATACAAATTTAATGTCAAATGAACACCCAACGCCAGTTTGCGATATAAATTTTAATGCAAAATGAACACCGAATGTCAATTTCCGATATTAATTTTAATGTAAAATGAACACCCAATGTCAGTTTCCGATACTAATTTTAATGTAAAATGAAATACCAATGTTAATTCCCGATATTAATTTTAATATAAAGTCAACACCCCATGTCAGTTTCCGATATTAATTTAATGTAAAATGAACACCCAATGTAAGTTTCCGATATTAATTTTAATGTAAAATGAACACCAAATGACAGTTTCCGATATTAGTTTTAAGTTAAAATGAACACCCAATGTCAGTTTCCGACATTAATTTTAATGTAAAATGAACACTCAATGACAGTTTCCGATATTAGTTTTCAGTTAAAATGAACACCCAATATCAGTTTCCGATATTAATTTTAATGTAAAATGACCACCAATGTCAGTTTCCGATATTAGTTTTAATGTGAAATGAACACCCAATGCCAGTTTCCGACCTTAATTTAATGTAAAATGGACACCCAATGCCAGATTCCGATACAAATTTAATGTTACATGAATACCAAATGTCAGCTGCGGATAAAATTTAATGTAAAATGAACACCGAATGTAAGTTTCTGATATTAATTTTAATGTAAAATGCACACCGAATGTACGTTTCCGATATTAATTTAATGTAAAATGAACACCCAATATAAGTTTCCGATATTAATTTTAATCTAAAATGAACACCCAATGACAGTTTGCGATATTAGTTTTAAGTTAAAATAAACACCCAATGTCAGTTTCCGATATTAATGTGATGTAAAATGAACAACCAATGTCAGTTTCCAATTTTAATTTTAATGTGAAATGAAAACGCAATGTTGTGTCCGATAATAATTTAATGTAAAATGAACAACGAATGTCAGTTTCCGATATTAATTTAATGTGAAATGAACCCCAATGTCAGTTTCCGATAATAATTTAATGTAAAATGAACGACCAATGTCAGTTTCCGATATTAATTTAATGTAATATGAACACCCAATGTCAGTTTTCGATAATTATTTAATGTGAAATGAACACCCAATGTCAGTTTCCGATATTAATGTAATGTAAAATGAACACCAAATGTCAGTTTTCGATATTAATGTAATGTAAAATAAACACCCAATGTACAAATTCCGATATTAATCTTAATCTAAAATGACCACCCAATGTAAGTTTCCGATATTAATTTAAATGTAAAATGAACACCCAGTTTCCGATATAATTTAATGTAAGATGAATACCCAATGTCAGTTTCCGATATAAGTTTTAATGTAAAATAAACACGCGGTGTCTATTTCCGATATTTTAATGTAAAATAAACACCCAATGTCAGTTTCCGATGATAATTTTAATGTAAAATGAACACCCAATGTAAGTTTCCGATATTAATTTAATGTAAAATGAACACGCAATGTCAGTTTCCGATATTAATTTCAATGTAAAATGAACCCCCAATGCCAGTTTCCAATATTACTTTTATGTAAAATGAACATCCAATGTTAGTTTCTGATAATAATTTTAATGTAAAATCAACACCCAATGTCAGTTTCCGATATAAATTTAATGTAAAATGAACACCCAATGTCAGTGTCCGATATTAATTTAATGTAAAATGAACACGCAATGCCAGTCTCCGATATTAAATTTAATGTAAAATCAAAACCCAATGTCAGTTTTCGATATTAATTTAATGTAAAATCAACACCCGATGTCAGCTTCCGATATTAATTTTATGTAAAATGAAAACCCAATGTCAGTTTCCGATATTATTTAAATGTAAAATGAACACCAAATATCAGTTTCCGATAATTATTTTAATGTAAAATGAACACGCAATGTCAGTTTTCGATATTAATGTAATGTAAAATAAACACTCAATGTCAGTTCCCGGAAGAAATTTAATGTAAAATTAACAACCAATGTCAGTTTCCGATATTAATTCTAATGTAAAATTTACACGCAATGTCAGGTTCCGATATTAATTTTATGTAAAATGAACACCCGATGACAGTTTCCGATATTAATTTTATTCAAAATAGAAACCCAATGTCAGTTTCTGATATTAATTTAATATCAAATAAACACCCAATTTCAATTTCTTATATGATTTAGATGTAAAATGAACACGTAATGTCAGTTTTTCATATAAATTTAATATAAAAGGAACACCCGATGTCAGTTTCCGATATTAATTTTATTTAAAATGAAAACCCAATGTCAGTTTCCGATATTAATTTTATTTAAAATGACCAGCCAACGTCAGTTCCGATATGAATTTTATGTAAAATGAACACCCAATATCAGTTTCCGATATTAATTCAATGAAAAATGAACACCCAATGTCAGTTTCCGATATTAATTGAATGTAAAATGAACACCCAATGTCAGTTTCCGATATTAATGTGAATCTAAAATGAACACCCACTATCAGTTTCCGATATTAATTTAATGTAAAATTAACACCCAATGCCTGTTTCCGATATTAATTTGATATAAAATGAACACCCAATATCAGTTTCCGATATTAATTTAATGTAAAATGGACACTAAATGTCAGTTTCCGATATTAATTTTAATGTAAAATGAACATCCAATGTAAGTTTTCGATATTAATTTTGATGTAAAATTAACACCCAATGTCAATTTCTGTTATTAATTTTAATATAAAAGGAATATCCAATGTACGTTTCCGATAATACTTCAATGTAAAATAAACACCCAATGTCAGTTTCCCATATGATTTAAATGTAAAATGAACACCCCATCCCAGTTTCCGATGTTAATTTAATGTAAAATTTACACCCTATGTCAGATTTCAATATTAATTTAATGTAAAATGAACACCCAATCTCAATTTCCGATATTAATTTTAATGTAAAAGGAACATCCAATGTAAGTGCTCCATATTAATTTTGATGTAAAATTAACACGCTATGTCAGTTTCCGTTATTAATTTTAATGTAAAATCAACACCCAATGTCAGTTTCCGATATTAATTTTATGTAAAATGAACCCCCAATGTCAGTTTCCGATATTAATTTAATGTAAAATGTACACGCAATGTCAGTTTCCCATATAAATTTTAATGTAAAATAAACACTCAATGTCAGGTTCTGATATTAATTTTAATGTAAAATGAACACCCAATGTAAGTTTCCGATATTAATTTTAATGTAAAATGAACACCCAATGTAAGTTTCCGATATTAATTTTAATGTAAAATGAACACCTAATGTAAGTTTCCGATATTAATTTCAATGTAAAATGAACACCCAATGTCAGTTTCTGATATAAATTTAATATCAAATGACCACCCAACTTCAGTTACCATATGATTTAAATGTAAATGAACACTCCATGTCAGTTTTTCATATAAACTAAATGTAAAAGGAACACCCGATGTCGGTTTCCGATATTAATTTAATGTAAAATGAACACCCGATATCAGTTTCCGATATTAATATCAAATAAACCCCCAATTTCAATTTCCCATACTATTTAAATGCAAAAGGAACACGCGATGTCAGTTTCCGATATTAATTTTATTTAAAATGAAAACCCAATGTAAGTTTCCGATATTAATTTAATGTAAAATGAACACCCAACGTCAGTTTCCGATATGAATTTTATGTAAAATGAACACCCAATGTCAGTTTGCGATATTAATTTTGATGTAAAATGAACACGGAATATCAGTTTCCGAGATTAATTTAATGATAATGAACACACAATGTCAGTTTTCGATATTAATTTAATGTAAAATGACCACCTAACGTCAGTTTCCGATATTAATTTTATGTAAAATTAACACGCAATGTCAGTTTCCGATATTAATCTTAATCTAAAATGAAAACCCAATGTAAGTATCCGATATTAATTTAAATGTAAAATGAACATCCAATGTCAGTTTCCGATGTTAATTATAATTTAAATGTCAGTTTCCTATATTAATTTAATATAAAATGAACACCCAATGTAAATTTCCGATAATAATTCAATGTAAAATGAACACCCAATGTCAGTTTCCGATATTAATTTAAATGTAAAATGAACACGTAATGTCAGTTTCCGATATTAATTTAATGTAAAATGAACACGCAATGTCAGTTTCCGATATTAATTTAAATGTAAAATGAACACTCAATGTCAGTTTCCGATAATAATTCAATGTAAAATGAACACCCAATATCAGTTTCCGATATAAATTTGAATGTAAAATGAACACGCAATGTCAGTTTCCGATATTAATTTAATGTAAAAAAACCGAATGTCAGTTTCAGATATTAATTTAATGTGAAATGTACACCCAATTTCAGTTTCCGATATTAATTCTTATGTAAAAGGAACACGCAATGTCAGTTTTCGATTTAATGTAATGTAAAATTAACACCCAATGTCAGTTTCCGATATTAATTTTAATGTAAAATGAACACGCAATGTCAGTTTCCGATATTAATTTTATTTGAAATGAACATCCAATGTCAGTTTCTGATAATAATTTTAATGTAAAATGAACACCCAATGTCAGTTTCCGATATTAATTTAATGTAAAATGAACACTCAATGCCAGTTTCCGATATTAATTTAATGTAAAATGAAAACCCAATGTAAGTATCCGATATTAATTTAAATGTAAAATGAACATCCAATGTCAGTTTTCGATGTTAATTATAATTTAAATGTCAGTTTCCTATATTAATTTAATGTAAAATGAACACTCAATGCCAGTTTCCGATATTAATTTAATGTAAAATGAACACGCAATGTCAGTTTCCGATATTAATTTTATTTGAAATGAACATCCAATGTCAGTTTCTGATAATAATTTTAATGTAAAATGAACACTCAATGTTAGTGTCCGATATTAATTTAATGTAAAATGAACACCCAATGCCAGTTTCCGATATTAATTTAATGTAAAATGAAAACCCAATGTAAGTATCCGATATTAATTTAAATGTAAAATGAAAACCCAATGTAAGTATCCGATATTAATTTAATGTAAAATGAACACTCAATGTCAGTTTCCGATAATAATTCAATGTAAAATGAACACCCAATATCAGTTTCCGATATAAATTTGAATGTAAAATGAACACGCAATGTCAGTTTCCGATATTAATTTAATGTAAAATTAACCACCAATGCCAGTTTCCGATATTAATTTTATGTAAAATGAACATCCAATGTCAGTTTCTGATAATAATTTTAATGTAAAATGAACACCCAATATCAGTTTCCGATAAAAATTTAATGTAAATTAAAACCCAATGTCAGTTTCGGATAAAAATTTAATGTAAATTAAAACCCAATGTCAGTTTCCGATAAAAAATTTAATGTAAATTAAAACCCAATGTCAGTTTCCCATATAAATTTTAATATACAATGAACACCCAATGCCAGTTTCCGATATAAATTTAATGTAAAATATGTCAGTTTCCGATATTAATTTTATGTAAAATGAACATCCAATGTCAGTTTCCGATATTAATTTTATGTAAAATAAACACCCAATGTCAGTTTCCGATATTAATTTAATGTAAAATAAACACCCAATGTCAGTTTCCGATATTTATTTGAATCTAAAATGAACATCTACTATCAGTTTTCGATATTAATTAAATGTAAAATGAACACCCAATGTCTGTTTCCGATATTAATTTAATGTACAAAACACCGAATGTCAGTTTCCGATATTAATTTAATATGAAATGTACACGCAATGTCAGTTTCTGATATTAGTTTTAATGTAAATTGAACACTCAATATCAGTTTCAGATATTAATTTTTATGTAAAATGAACACGCAATGTCAGTTTCCGATATTAATTTAATGTAAAATAAACACTAAATGTCAATCTCCGATATAAATGTAATGTAAAATGAACACCCAATGTCAGTTTCCGATAATAATTTTATGTAAAATTAACAGCCAATGTCAGTTTCCGATACTAATTTTAATGTAAAATGAACACACATTGTCAGGTTCCGATATTAATTTAATATAAAGTTAATACCCAATATCAGTTTCCGATATTAATTTTAATGTAAAATGAACACCCAATGTAAGTTTACCATATGATTTAAATGTAAAATGAACACACCATGTCAGTTCTTCATATTAATTTAATGTAAAAGGGACACCCGATGTCAGTTTCCGATATTAATTTTATGTAAAATGAACACCCAACGTCAGTTTCCGATATTAATTTTAATGTAAAATGAACACAAAATATCAGTTTCCGATAATTATTTTAATGTAAAATGAACACCCAATGTCAGTTTCCCATATGATTTAAATGTAATATTAACACCCCATGTCGGTTTTTCATATTAATTTAATGTAAAAGCAACACCCGATGTCAGTTTCCGATATTAATTTAAATGTAAAATGAACACCCAATGTCAGTTTCCGATATTAATTTAAATGTAAAATGAACACCCAATGTCAGTTTCCGATATTAATTTAATGTAAAATGAACACCCAATGTAAATTTCCGATATAAATTTAATGTAAAATGAACACGGAATATCAGTTTCTGATATAAATTTTAATGTAAAATGAACACCCAATGTAAGTTTCTGATATTAATTTTAATGTAAAAATGAACACCCAATGTCAGTTTCCCATATGATTTAAATGTAATATGACCACCCCATGTCGGTTTTTCATATTATTTAATGTAAAAGCAACACCCGATGTCAGTTTCCGATATTAATTTTAATGTAAAATGAACACCCAATGTCAGTTTCCGATATTAATTTAATGTAAAATGAACACCTAATGTCAATTTCCGATATTAATTTTAATGTAAAATGAACACCCAATGTCAGTTTCCGATATTAATTTAATGTAAAATGAACACCCAGTGCCCAATCTTTCATTGGTAAATCAAGCCGTGCTACTGAATGGTTTCTTCATTGTGGGATGGCAAAATTTGTGTTCCACAATTATAGAAACAATTCAGTAGCTCGGCTGTATTTGACAATGACAGATTGGCATTGGGTGTTCATTTTACATCAAATTAATATCGGAAACTGACAATATGAAAGTAAAAACAATAATACAGTAATAATATGACAGTTCTAATAATATACATGTAAAAACTATATAAAAGTAATAATATTTTAGTAATAACAATATAAATGTAACAATAATATAAAAGTAAAAACAATATAAATGTAACAATAATATAAAAGTAAAAACAATATAAATGTAATAATAATATAAAAGTAAAAACAATATAAATGTAATAATAATATAAAAGTAAAAACAATATAAATGTAGCAAAAAGTAAGAACAATATAAATAATAATAATAATATAACGCGGTAACAATATAAAAATAAAAACAATATTAATGTAATAACTATATATAAGTTAAAACAATATCAAAATAATAACGATATATAAGTAAAAACAATATCAAAACCATAACAATACAAAAGTAATAATATAAAAGAAATAACAGTATAAATGTAAAAATAATATCAAAATAATAGCAAGATAAAATTAAAAATCATATGAAAGTAAAAACATAAAATTGATAGCAATATACAAGTGATAGGAATATAAATATAAGAGTAATATAAAAGTAAAAACAATATAAAGCTAATAATAAAATGAAATAATAACAACATAGATGTAAATACAATATAAAAGTAAGAACAATATAAAATGAATAACAATTATTTTCTTATTTTCAATAAACAGAAACAATTTACCAAAATATTCACGTAGAATATAGAGTTTCTCATTTTCTTAATTAGGAGATGAACGCACATTATTATCGGTCAACCACCGGAAGTTATCCAACTAACCATGTTAGCCAATATCCAGCATTGTCTTGCTTATGGAATAGCAATGTCTTGACATTTTTTTCTACTCTCCATTGGCAAAGTGCAGGCAGACTGTTTAATAATGGAAGAAGGAAGACCTAATCTTACATAAACGGCAGACGGTAATTGAACCACTCCATAACAAGGGCAAGTGTTTGGATAAGAAATCGGTTTCGATTATGTCGATATACTTAGTCAAATCCACACCATTTACACGGATGTTTTTACTGTACATTTCTCACCCTCCACCATTTGCCTACATATTTGTCCATATATGTGTCCCCCCCTCTCTCTCTCTCTCTCTCTCTCTTTTTGTATATTTACTTTATGTATGCTCCTGAGTACACTTCGGCAACATGAAAAATTATATTCTATTCATATAAAGCTATATATTTGCATGTTTAGGATTAACTCCTAAACTAATTAACCGATGATTATAACTAATAGAAACAATAGAACATAGTTACTATGCATAAGGATATGAAATATGGGCTATATTTCGGATGATTAAGCAAAGCGGACAAAGAACGAATAGTGTCCCATTGTGAATTTATGGATAATTTTTATGCATGTAAAAAATATTGAATAAGTATTTAAATAAATACATTTAAATATTATTTCAATAATAAATAAAATTAACAATAACATTAATAACAAAAAATACATAAAGAGGGGGGTGACGCAAATAAACACAGGGCAAATAACTCCCTCAACGCTTAGGTAAGTGTAACAATTATATACAACAGGATCGCTAAAAAAAAATAACTTATATATATATATATATATATATATATATATATATATATATATAAAGTAATAAAACAAGGATGGATTCTATAGGTAAATTGAAACACGTAAAGCGATGTTCCGGCCTCTGCTGTTGAACATTAACGAAGCTTACTGTATATGTGTTGCTGATTCGACATTATACAGAGTTAAAATTATTTTCTTTCGCATATTAATTGATGTTAACTTAGGCGTTGAATAACCGGCAGTAATAATCATTTCCTAGACTGAAGATTGCCTAAGGATGAACACTAGTGTCTGTAGGCAATAATAATAATAATAATAATAATAATAATAATAATAATAATAATAATAATATAATAAAGTTTTAAAAAGGATAAGTGGAGTCATTATTAGAATTTTGAGGAAGATCGATGAGGGGAGAAAAAATAGACACGAAAAATAGTCAAAAGACTAAAATCGACTAACCCCCCCCCCCAAAAAAAAAACCCCGAGGTACCTTTCGTCCGACACTTCAATTCTTCATCAAGTTTGCTAGTCGAGCAAATCATGAGGGCACGGTGAATCATGAGGGCAAACTGATTTTTCTCTTAATAGGGATAAAAGAATGCCAACTTATATACAGGTCTGTAAATGTCGGTTTCCTGTATATAGTTGTACTAAACAGATCTATAATCTAAGATTAAAATTTTATTTGAAGAATAATAAGTCAATAATCACCAGTATAAAATGAATATATATCAGACCAATCAGCTTTGGGTGGTCCTGCCAGAAACCAAAGTTCCTGGCGGCATAGTTTTTATACTTACCTGTTTCTAGAGACTTGCAGAGTTAAAGCTCTTGAAGCTGTTGTTGTTCGCTGAGTTTGACCAAGTCAGTTTAAAAATTAGTAGTGAAATATTACTTTTGAATATAGTCATAATGTAAAAAAAAATTTGATTTTTTTACTTAGCATTTACAGTTATCTTTTAACTAATGAGGACTGTTTTTTTTATTTGATAATTCCTTGTTTAAAAAGTGATTTTAAATAAAAGCAGAAATTTTACCTTTAACGGCCATAAAGGGTTTTGTTCGAATCAAAAGTTTGTGATACCGTGGTCGTTAAGGAAAGAAATAGGAAAATCAATAAAGTAGAAAATAGATTTAGCTATAGACAATGAACGAAAATTTGTTCTTAACGCAAACAAAGAGAAATAAGAGTAGGGTTTAAATTAGGATGCTACGAATGACGATGACAAAAGGACTGAACAATGGACTAAGAATCGAACAATGCGCATGTAGGTATTTTTGGGGAGAGTCACTGTGAGTCAGGAATAGAAACGACACTCTACATAGGGGCAGTCGTACGCTTAATTAGTTGAGCCTGAATTCCGAGGTGGGCAGTTGAATTTGGATACAGTCGAGGACAGTTGGTCGCTCAGAGATTCCCGATGGAAATAAGGAAGTGAGTCCAACCGTAAATGTAAAGTTCAGAATCTGCATGTTCTTTTTTTGCTCCTGGAATTTAAAAAAAAATATTTTTATACATGCGGATCAGTGCGCTCCCTATCGACGGTCGCCAGTGTGAACAAAACGACGACTCGGCCAGAACTAGAACGATGAAAAATGAAGATTGAAGAGAAATCCACGGCACACGAGGTTTGGGGTCACCGACTTGTTGATGGAGCCACGTGGTATCACACGCTTACGAAAATAAGATCAAGCGCAATGAACAGTTTAACGGTCAAGGTTTCAAGGAGAGTTACGTGGACTGACCTATGGATATAACAAGTTTTAGAATTGCGATGTCTGTATCTCAGTGAATGGAGAGTAAAATGTACGTCAAAAATGCATGAGAAGAGAGGAAGAAAGAGTACATTGGTTGGACATAAACATATAAACAAACGAAGGTATGAGAGTTTATAATAAATAAAGATAGGTAGGTAGATAGGGATGTAAGAAATATATGTAGAGAGAGAGAGAGAGAGAGAGAGAGAGAGAGAGAGAGAGAGGGGGAATGATTGATAGTGCATATGCTCCAGTTACCTACATTACATGTCTAACACAAACCGGTTATATACAATGTCTGGCAAATCAATATGGAGGATTGAGTTGTACACGACGTAGTATTTTCCTCGTCGGTGAATTTCATTTTATTTCATTTGTATCAAGGTCCGCTGTCAGCATGTTTACAAATCTTCTGAACAAAAAATCCAAACAAACAAAAACTCATAAAATATTGTTCAGTTTCGTTTGAGTAAATTTGCATAGCAAAGTTTCGCGAGCTTGCAGTAGGCAGATTTTGCCATTCAACTTGAGTGACCATGGCCATTGTAAACGCAATTCACTTATGGGTATCTTAATAAAAAATGCTTTATATCACACACACACACACACACACACACACACACACACACACACACACACACACACACACACACACACACACACACACACACACACACACACACACACACACACACACACACACACACACACACACACACACACACACACACACACACACACACACACACACACACACACACACACACACACACACACACACACACACACACACACACACACACACACACACACACACACACACACACACACACACACACACACACACACACACACACACACACACACACACACACACACACACACACACACACACACACACACACACACACACACACACACACACACACACACACACACACACACACACACACACACACACACACACACACACACACACACACACACACACACACACACACACACACACACACACACACACACACACACACACACACACACACACACACACACACACACACACACACACACACGTATATATAAGATTTATATTTATAAATATAAGAAAAAGAATTGATGAAATCTGAAAAAATGTAAGGATAAAAGTTAGAAAAAAAGAAGCGCGACCAACCTATAGAATCAAATGGACTTAAGATGGAATTTTATAGTTCGTTTTTATCATTAGGAATTGGTGAAGAAATAGACTGGATATCGGATAAGAAGGATAAACGAAGAAAGTGTGGGGTGGTCTAATGTTATTTTTCTTTTATTTATAAACCGTGACATAGATATTTGAAAGATATGGAGACAAGCGAGAGAGAGAGAGAGAGAGAGAGAGAGAGAGAGAGAGAGAGAGAGAGAGAGAGAGAGAGAGGGGGGGGGCTAGAAAAAGTTGGCAAAAAGTAATACGAATCAAAATAAAATCCTCATAATTTTCTTTTCTCGGTATTTTTTCCTTTCGGTCATTTGTGTAAATGTAACTTAACATTTCTTTATTCCCTTCTGACGAAATCTTTGGATAATAAAAACGAAATCTTATAAGTTGCTTTGAATGAATTGTTTTTATTCGATTAAAAATACATCAACTCAATTATGTTATACGGAAAATTTATGCAAAACACATTTTAACGATATCGATAAGATGAACGAATGCAACAGACATTTTTGTCTAACGAATCCACCTAATAACTTTTATTAATTTGAACCTTTCTAATCTAAAGAATACTAATAATTACGAGGTTTCCTTTAAAAATGACTAAAATTTAATGTCTATAGACAGATTATCAAATGTTTGAGTTAATTTTTTTTCCTTGTCTTGTTCTTTTGTTGTCTGAAAATATATTTGACATCATTGTTTTTGCACGCACAATGTTGTTTATGTCGCATGAAATCCGTTGATTATCTGTTATTTATTAATTAGGAAGTAAATATCTATCCTCTTCACTAAAAAGATGTTTGTTTTTCTGAAATATTCATTATTGATTTTTATTATTGACATTTGATTTTGGAGGAAGGCGAGAATGGAAATAAGGAAAAAGAAAAGGAAGAGAAAAAGCCATATATATATATATATATATATATATATATATATATATATATATATATATATATATATATATATATATATATATACTAACTGTACCCTGCCAGAGAAAACACGTTTCTTATATCAGTACAGCAATCCACTGCAAAAGTGAAAAAGAAGGCGAAAATGAAAAAAAAATGGTACTCTTGCAGAATTCGATCTGGATCCTCGGGAGTTTCTGTCAATCATTCATGGTTTGGACTTGACCAACAATCAGTGGATAAAGCCGAACGTAGCAAAAATGTTGAAACGCTAAATGTTTTTTTTTTTTTGTTGTTGTTTTACAAAAATGTGAGTTAGTAATTAATATTTGGTTGATGGTGGGGGGAGGGGGGTTACTATACACAGATTCGAAAAAGTTGTCCAAAAACAAATAAATTAAAGCAAAGGTAAGGTAAGTTACGTTTCTACCTAATTGGATAATTGTTTAGTGTTTTTATGTAATGTAAAATGTTTAATTGGCTCAAAGAACAGAAATGGTCGCGGACTCTGTTGAATACGTTAAGTTGGGAAAGTAAGTTGAAAACTAAAAACTATACAAAACAGTGTCTGAAACTCACCGAATATATGTTACCATGCCATAGGCTAGCATAATCGGTGGGTTTCTGACAGTATTTTGTATAGTTTTTTTTTTAGTTTTATCTCACTTTCTCTAACTTAAAGTAATCAACAGTGTCCACCACCATTTGTAGCTTTCAAATACCCCAATAAACACTGTTTTTCGAGCCGATTAAATGAAAAGGGTTTGTATTACTAAACACAGATACAAAGAAGTTGTCAAAAATAAATATATAACAAATAAATGTTATCAAAGGCAAGAAAAGTAAATGTTCTACCTAACTGGATAAGATTTTAGTGTTTTTATGTAATGTATAATCGGTTCAAAAACATTCAATGTTTATCGGTATATCTGAAAAATACAAATGGCGGCAGACTGTATCGAACACGTTAAATTTGGGGAAATTTTGGGAAAATGTGTTTAAACTAAAAAAACTATACAAAATACTGTTAGGAACTCACTCAATATATGTTACCATGACGTAGGCTGGCATATAATCGGTGGTTTTAAACTTTTGCTCGATACAGGTGACGACTTTTAAAAGCCCCTTTTAGTGATTACCTGGTTTGAGGATATTTGTACAACTAAACGGCAAATCTGCTCCAAAAAATCCGGTATTATTTTACTTTAAGGCCTGTTTCACGTTCATATATAACGAAATATTTTATTGTAGATTTCGGTGTGCTAAAAACGAATCTGCAAACCGTTTCCGTAGCAAAAAGAAAGTTTTCATGATATTCATGAAATTACTTTTACGAAAAGTTTGTGATCACTTTTCAATGTAAATTTAACTTAGAATGAGCACCCTCTTTCTGGCCACCTGAGAGAGGGGCATTTTTCTGTGTTTCTTGGCTAAAAAGTTTTTTGTTTGATTTCTTTTGCATGGTAATAACCCCTGAACTCTGAGACTATTTTCCATTTCACAGCCGTAGCCTTCGTTTACGCTATGTGTGAGCATAAACGAAAGCTGTTTAGCCAATAAACATGGGGAAAAATCCTCCCTCTCTCAGGTGGCTAGAAAGTGGGTGCTCATTTTAAGTTAAATTTACATGGAAAAGTGATCGCCACTTTTTCGAAAAAGTAATTTCTTCATATCATACAAACTATTTTTACGACGGAAACGGTTTGCAGATTCGTTTTTAGCACACCAAAATCTACAAATTTTTTTTTTGTTATTTACGAACGTGAGACGCACGGACCTTAATGGAAAATTATATCAAAAATCCGGGGGAAAAAAGTTTTCAATAAAAACAGCAAATGAATTCGATAGAAAAAAAAATGGATTCTATTTTTTTTTCTTTTTTCTGTGTGTTTCTTGGCTAAAAAGTTTTTTGTTTGATTTCTTTTGCATGGTATTAACCCCTGAACTCTGGGACTATTTTCCATTTCACAGACGTAGCCTTTATTTATGCTATGCGTGAGCATAAACGAAAACTGTTAAATATGCATTCGCGTACCAAACTGCCTTGTCAAAAAACCTTTAAGCCAATAAACACGAAAATAAATGCCCCTTCCTCTGGTGGCCAGAAATGGGTGCTCATTTTAAGTTAAATTTGCATCTAAAAGTGATCACCCACTTTTCGAAAAAAAAATTTCTTCATATCATGAAAACTATTTTGGTACTCATTGGGCGTTGAGTTCCATGGCGACCCGCAGAATTATTTAATGGTTGTTTCCTTAGTACCCCCCCTAGTCAAGGCTAATGCATACACACGTAACATTTTTTATTTATTTACTTACGTGGTTGAGTTTCTATACTGATAGGTTTTTTGAAATTTTTTCATTGGATTATTATTGATTGAACACTAACCAGATTATGAAAAAAATTGAAAAAAAAAAATCATTTCAACATTTGAAAAGGGTACTTACTTTTTAGTTACCACGTTCTGGTAAATCGGCCACTCATTTTTTTTTTTTTTTTTTGTCTAAATACGGAAGTGTCTTCAGGAGATATAAAATGGTCGCATGTTGACGAAGCAATGTATCGGGAGGCGTACGGGATGAAAAATTATTGGTAAATTTTTAGATTAGGTCCACCTCCTCAATTTTCTTTTAAATGACGACATGAAATGGTTTTCGACTATGCTGAATACGAAAATCGCATTGAAATTTTGCAGAAATAAGTAGTTATCAAGATATAAAAAGTTGTATTATGCATTGTAATCTTTGGCGGCCATCTTTTTTACGTGCGTGTATTTGTTTATGACGCGTGTGCACATAAAAAGATGGCCGCCGAAGAATACAATGCATAATACAACTATTTATTTCCGCAAAATTTCAATGCGATTTGCGTGTTCAGCATACTCGGAAACCTATAAATGTCGTCATTGAAACGAAAATTGTGGAGGTGGACCTAATCTAAAAAAAAATACCAAATTATTAAACATTTCTCCAGCATGTTAATGAAATTTATAATACTTTTAAAAAAATTAAAAAAAAAAAGTTTTGAAAAAAACCCAAAAAACTCACCTTTCATAAAAACAATTAAAAAATAAAACACCCACAAACTGACTTTTAACTAAATAAGTAAAAAAAAAAATTTTTAAACTCGAAAACAATAAAAAAAAGTCATGTTCAATCTATTTTTTTCTTCTTTGAGAAACAAATATATTTCTGACTTACAAATGCGGTAGAGGCTCATATTATTTTTACTTTCTATGGTTTTGATATACCGCGTTTTTATTGCTTACAAAATGGGTGACTGATTTATCAGAACGTTGTAACTAAAAAGTGAGCACCACTTTCAAATGTCGAAATAATGATTTCTTTTTATTTTTTTTTAATAATCTGTTTAATTAGTGTCCAATCAATAATAATCCAGTGAAAAAAATTCCAAAAACCTATAAGTATAGAAATTAAGCATGTTAACTCTTTTAATAAATAATTAAAAAAAAAGTAACTAAACCATTTATTGATAATTTGTCACGTGTACAAACATGTATTTATTTACGTACGCTTAACTCTTTTCATGAATAAGAAAAGTTTTACTCTTTAAGAATAATAAAAGGAAAAAGTTACTGAACATTTATAAAAGGAAAAAATAATTTCTCACGTACTTACTTCTTTTCATGAAGGCCAGAGGAATAGTTGGCCGAAAATTCGTGAAACAACAACTAATAAAGATGAGAATAATAGTCCACAATAAATAACAATGGTGCTAATGCAGAGAGCGATCCGCGCTATTTTTTAAAATCATATTTCCACATTTAATTAAAGTTTTACGATATGTTTTTTTTATTTAATTGTAAGGTTAAAGTACAGAATAGGTACAAAACATCCTCCCCATGTTAAGAATGACTTTTTAAATAATAACATTATTTAAGCACGGATCACTCTCTGCATGAGTATCATAAAAATTAATACAAATAATACTTATCTCAATAAGTGAGAGGCTAATTTCTACTGGAAATAAAATGGCGATAATCTCGCAGTTACGAAAAATATTTTTTATTTAATTTAATATTTTTATAATTGTCAATGTTAAATTATTTTAATAACATGCAAACATTCCTTGACTTTAAAAATAGAATTTCTGAAAATTTCAATTAAATTGGTAACGTAGAAATATGGTTTTATTCGCTTATAACGAACCAAGAATTACATTTATATATATATATATATATATATATATATATATATATATATATATATATATATTATATAAATGTAATTCTTGGTTCGTTCAAAGTTTATACAACCATACCAATTTATTAAAAATTTTCAGTCAAGCCATCTTTAGAGTCGAGGGATGTTTCTATGTTATTAAAATAAATTTACATCGCCAATTATTAAAATATGAAATAAAATAAATATATTTTCGTAAGCCGTTAGTGCGAACCTGTTTTGTTGATAGAACTGAACTTCCGGTTCGATTCATTTCAAACCCACGATTTGACGAAACGAATTAGAAGGTTTCATTTTCTGTTTACTCGATAAGTAAAAAATTAAAAAAAAAAAACATAATTCATTTGTTTATCTTCCAAATTTTTTAATTTAAATATTTTTTCTTTATTATATCAGGCAAAAAAAGTTTGTCGCTTGCTTTTTGAGTCGAAGTCGTTTTTTTTCTGTTTTTTTATTTTTCGATATAAGAAAATATGAACTTTTTTTATTATTAACACTATAAATTGTTTGGTAAAAGTACAGGTTTTTTTCGAAGAAATTTTACGGATTGGTAACGTGCTTAAATAATATTTGGTGCTAATGCAGAGAGTGGTCCGCACTATTTTTAAAATTGTATTTCCACGTTTAATTAAAGTTTTATTATATGTTTTTTTTATTCAATTGTAAGGTTAAAATACAAATTAGGTACAAAACACCTTCCTCTCCCCAAGAATGGCTTTTAAATAATAACGTTATTATTTCAGCACTGATCACTCTCTGCATAAGTACCGTACTTCACCTAACAATTTAATAAACAAAACATGGTACTTATGCAGAGAAAGTACCGTGCTAAAATAATAACGTTATTTAGAAAGCCATTATTAACATGGGGAGGGCGTTTTGTAACTATTCTATACTTTCACCTAACAATTTAATAAACAAAAGACGGTACTTATGCAGAGAAGGTACCGTGCTGAAATAATGCTATTAAGAAAGCCATTCTTAACATGGGAAAGGGAGGGTATTCTGTAACTATTTTATACTTTCACCTAACAATTTAATAGACAAAAGATAGTACTACCGTTATTTAGAAAGCTATTCTTAACACGAGGAGGTAGTTTTGCATCTATTCTATACTTTTACCTAACAGTTTAATAAACAAAAATAGATAGTACGTATGCATAGAAAATACCGTGCTGAAATAATGTTATTTAGAAAGATATTCTTAACATGGGGATGGTATTTTGTAACTATTCTGTCCTTTCACCTAACAATTTAAAACAAAACATGGTACTTATGCAGAGGAGCTACCCTGCTGAAATAATGACGTTATTATTTAGAAAGCCATTCTTAACATGGGAATAGGGGTGTTTTGTAACTATTCTGGACTTTCACCTAACAATTTAATAAACAAAAGTTAAACTTAAGCAGACAAGGAACAGTACTGAAGCATTAACATTATTTAGAAAGCCATTCTTAACATGGGGATGGAGGATGTTTTCTAACTATTCTGTACTTTCGGTGCTAATGCAGAGAGTGATCCGCGTTATTTTTTAAATCGTATTTCCACGTTTAATTAAAGTTTTATGATATGTTTTTTTTATTCAATTGTAAGTACAAACCCCCTCCCCATGTTAAGAATGGCTTTTTAAATAATAACGTTATTATTTCAGCACGGATCACTCTCTGCATGAATACCGATTAATGTTTTGTTCTTTGCTTTTTTTACCGTATTTTTGGGTTTTTTTAAGAAAACCTTTTTTTAACAAAAATTGAAAGTGCACGTTTTTTCTTTTTTTTACAGAAGTTGTTTTATATAAGAAAATATGAATGCTTTTAAAGAAATTGGGTACTCGTGCACATTGATCCGTGCTGAAATAATAACGTTATTATTTAAAAAGCCATTCTTAACATGGGGAGAAGAGGGTGTTTTGTACCTATTCTGTACTTTAACCTCACAATTGAATAAAAAAAAAACGGTAAATTTTTAGATTAGGTCCACCTCCACAATTTTCTTTTAAATGACGACTTTTGTAGGTTTTCGACTCTGCTGAATACGGAAATCGCATTGAAATTTTGCCGAAATAAGTAGTTATCGAGATATAAAAAGTTGTATAATGCATTGTAATCTCTAGCAACCATCCTTTTTACACGATTGCGGCGTCATAAATCAAATCTACGGGCGTAACAAAGATGGCCGCCAAAGAATACAATGCATAAAACAACTATTTATATCTCGATAACTACTTATTTCTGAAAAAATTTCAATGCGATTTCTGTATTCAGCATAGTCGGAAACCTTTAAAATTTGTCATTTAAAAGAAAATTGTGGAGGTGGACCTAATCTAAAAAAATACCAAAAAGACATAAAACTTTAATCAAACTTGGAAATAAGATGTTAAAAAAATATAGCGCGGATCAGTAAGTGCATTACCACCCATTAATCGACTAACGTGACCTTATTGCCAAATAAGGTCCGGCTACAATGTCGAACGCGCCGTTTACACTGTTTTGTTTTCTTTTTTGTTTTTTTTTTCAAGTTAAATTCAATTTTCACAATATCTTTTTATTTTTTTATAATTTCACAATATCTTTTTTAATAATAAATTGTTAGTTAAAAAAGCACAGAATAGTTACAAAACACCATCCCCTCTCTATGATAAGAATGGCTGAAAAAAATATTAGGTACTCATGTAGAGAGTGATCCGTGCTGAAATAATAACGTTATTATTTAAAAAGCCATTCTTAACATGGGGAGGGGAGGGTGTTTTGTATCTATTCTGTACTTTAACCTTACAACTGAATAAAAAAAAAACATATCATAAAACTTTAATTAAACTTGGAAATACGATTTAAAAAATAGCGCGGATCAGTAAGTTCATTAGCACCAGAAATTGTTAGGTGAAATACAGAAAAGTTTCTACCAAGAAAACCATTATTTTTTTTTGCTATTCTTACCAAGGGGAGGGGATGGTGTTTTGTCACTATTCTGTACTTTCAACTAACAATTTATTAAAAAAAAAAAAAAAGGTAAATTTTCACATTAGGTCCACCTCCACAATTTTTAACATGGGTAGGTTGGGGGTGTTTATTCTGAAAGCCGTTCTTAACATGGGGAGAATGGTGGTATTTATTCCGAAAGCCGTTTTTAAAAGACGAAAGACAGGTAAAAGGTTAAAACATGTGGTTAGGTATGGGTGTTGTTTATTCCGAAAGCCGTTCTTAATATGGGGAGGTTGGGAGTGTTTATTCATGGCCGTCAGTGATTTATAGTGCATAGTGTAGGTCTTTATATCTCGAAAACTAATTGTCTCTGCAAATTTTAAATGAGATTTTCTTATTCAGCATAGTCGAAAATTGTGGAGGTGGACCTAATGTAAAAAAATGCCCTCTCCCAAAAAAGATATCGTGAAATTTAAGCGCGGTACTAAAAATAAAATTAGACAGAAAAATACACCTTTGGGTTTGTACATGCACAAAGACTTGAAAAAGTTGTTAACAAAAACAAATATATAACAAGTAACTATTTTCAAAGGCAAGATAAGTTACTTTTCTACCTAATTGGATAATTTTTAGTGTTTTTATTGAGTTTGTACTACTGTACATATAGATTCGAAAAAGTTGTCAAAAAATAAATGTATAACAAAAATTATCAAAGGCAAGATATGTTACTTTATTATCAAAATCGATAATTTTTTTGCTTTCTTAATGTAAAATGTTTATTCGGCTAAAAAAAAAAACACAGCGTTTACTGCTATATTTGAAAATTACAAGTGGCGGCAGATTGTGTTAAACACATTAGGTTTGGGAAAATGAGTTAAAACTAAAAAACTATACAAAATACTGTTAAAAACCACCGAATACATGTCTGCCTATGTCACGGTAACATATATTGAGTGAGTTCCTTACAGTATTTTGTATAGTTTTTTTAGTTTTAATTCATTTTCCCAAACTTAACGTGTTCAACAGTCTGCTGCCATTTGTATTTTTCAAGTATACAGATAAACACTACATGTTTTCAAACCGATTAAACATTTTACACTAAATAAAAACACTAAAATCTTATCCAGTTAGGTAGAAAAGTAACTTATCTTGCCTTTGATAACATTTATTTGTTATATTTATTTTTCAGCAACTTTTTCGTTTCTGTGTTTAGTAATACAAACCCGTTTTATTTACTATAACGTTTAATCGGCTCGAAAAACAGTGGTTATCAGTGTATTTGAAAAATACAAACGGTGACGGACACTGTTGATGATGTTAAGTTTGAGAAAATGATTTAAAACTAAAAAACTATACAAAATACTATCAGAAATCCACCGAATATGTCAGCCCATGTCACAATAACGTATAATCAGTAGGTGTCTGACACTGTTTTGTATAGGTTTAACTGATTTTCCCAAACTTAACGTATTCAACAGAGTCCGCGACTATTCGTCTTTTTCAAATACATAGATAAACACTGAGTTTTTTGAGCCGATTAAACATTTTACATTAAAACACTAAAAAATTATCCAATTAGATAGAAACGTAATTTACCTTACCTTTGCTTTCATTTATTCGTTTTTGGACAACTTTTTCGAATCTGTGTATAGTACCCCCCCCTTACTCAAATATTAATTAAAAACTCACATTTTTTAATACAATAAAAAAAGAAAATGTTTAGCGTTTCAACGTTTTAGCAACTTTCGGCTTAATCCACTGAATGTTGGTCGAGCCCAAGCCATGATTGATGGTAACTCCCGAGGATCTGGATCCAATTCTGCAAGAGTACCATTTTTTTTTTTCATTTTCGCCTTTTTTTTTTTTACTTTTTGGAGTGGATTGCTGTACTAAGAATATAAGAAACATGCATTTTCTCTTTTTATTAGAATTTTCCATTACCCGAAATTAAGCCACAGCAACGCGTGGCAGGGTACAGCTAGTATATATATATATATATATATATATATATATATATATATATATCGAAACCGTACGTAACGTTATAATTACTACTTTGTTGTGGATTCTTTCCCTTGGATTCTGTAGCATGTATGTAACTATAATTATTATAAGATTGATAAAAAAGAAGTTCCTGTTTATTTGCCTATCCACGAAGCATAGTTTGACACAAAATTGTTTTTTTTAAGTGGAGAAAATCCAGCTCACAAAATGGGACAAAAATCCCCAGTTTAGAAAGATATAAAAAAAACTTACACGCTTTATAATATACACTTATGTTTATAATAAAGTCCATTAAAAACAAGAGCCAGTCACAACATTTATCGATCGTTTTATGAGAATCGATTTTCGATCACGAAACGTACGTCATGATCCGGCGACACGTAAACACAAATGAGTAATGCAATCGACGTTAACAGTGGAAAAGTTTCAAATGTTAGACTTAAACCACAGTTCTGTCGGTTTTTCTTAAATTAAATTTCCAGTTAGAAATAAAGATATCTAACTTTTGAATGAATGGATTTTATATTTAATTCAGGTGGTGAGGCCCCAGATTGCGGGCTTTGAGGAGTGTGGAGCCACCCTTTAATTACCATTAATCTAAGGTCCACTCTGGCCCGGAGTAGTAGTACCTGTTAGAGTCCCAACTATGGGTTGAATAGAAATCGACTTGAAAAAAAATTTCTATTAAAAATCTTTCTTCAAAATAACTGGATTCGGAATTAAATAGCCTGAAAAGAGTTGATATGCCGTAAAACAAAAACAAACAAACAACATTTAATCAAAATAATGTAAATTTTTCCACTGTTAAATGTAAAGACACAAGTAGATGTGCCTCGTATACATAATCCCACAATGGACAAAATTTGAATAATAGGTCAACATATTTAAAAGTTCATGAAAATCTTTTTCAACCATCAAATTTGAAACGTTTGGAACACCAGTAAGTTTTACTGGGTGTTTTGCTGGCTTGGCAAGCTGAGGCTCAAGATGTTCCCCTGAAGGTGATGAAGAGACGCTTGTAAAATCGTCACGATGTTCACATCATTAATAGAATCAGACTCGTTGGAATACAAATCCATTGAGAACACCGACGCATTTTTATCGTTTTGAAATATGCCGAAATCTATACTAAAATCACGATGTCTCTGTTTTTCTGTCTTCTGCCCGCGGATGCAATTGAAAACAAAACCCCATACCAAGATCAGACCTTCCTTTTCTTGAGACAATTTTTTTTTTTAAGAATCAAGTGGTAGCATTAATTTTGTAATAACTGTTTCTTTTATAATAATATCGTGAGGTTTTGGCAAGTGCTATAAACTCATAAATTTAAGATGGCACAGTCGTACTATGAGGAGTCAGGTTAAAATTTAGCTCGTCATCTGAAAACGGTCGAGCAGTTGTGTCATGTGAATACTTTTAATAATAAATAAAGAGGTGACCTTTCTTATAAAATAAATGTTACAAAAGATTGATGATTTGAACGCAAGAAAAATGTCGAAAAAATCTCGGCGTTGTGACAGGAAGAGAGGAATGCTCCAATGTTTTACATTATTTTGATTAAATGTTGTTTGTTTGTTTTTGTTTTACGGCATATCAACTCTTTTCAGGCTATTTAATTCCGAATCCAGTTATTTTGAAGAAAGATTTTTAATAGAAATTTTTTTTCAAGTCGATTTCTATTTAACCCATAGTTGGGACTCTAACAGGTACTACTACTCCGGGCCAGAGTGGACCTTAGATTAATGGCAATTAAAGGGTGGCTCCACACTCCCCAAAGTCCGCAATCTGGGGCCTCACCACTGGATATAGTTTAAGGTCATATCCAGGACCACATTTTGATTAAAACAACCCCAACTTCTATATGCGACCAAAAAGATACGCAGATAAAAAATACTTACCTCTCTCTTAGCGATTAAATATGTCACAATTTATTTTTTGTGTGTGGTTTTTGGTTTGTTTTACTGGATTTTAGGATCAGAATTTATCTGGTCTGATGAAGCTTGGTGTTGTCATTTGTGTTAGCATTACTAGGATGTGAATCATTCCTTATAGTCTATAGTCTGGTGTATAGTCATTCCGAAGAGATGTTAATTGAGTTTAGAATATTTTTGATATTTTGAACATTTGATCAGGGTTTACTTATAGGACGAAACATCCTTATGGCAGATTGTCTAAAGCGAAACGAAAGACACTCGAGGATAGTGTCTAGTGAACATCCAAACTCTCTTATATTGTCCGGCAAATCAGAATTGCAAGGTTTTATGAAGGAACAGAAATATTTATTCAGTTTGAGAATCGTTTATTTGAATGGAGTTAAAAGCGTCATGGTCTAACGAAGTAGAGCTGAGTCAATGGCGGTCTTGAAGCTTAAACGAATAAAAATATTTTGGTTTGTTTCGACATTAAATTTCTGTTTTTATCCATAAATAAATAAGAGGGGATTTGTTGAATTTAGATTTGTAGATGAAGGGAAGGTCGTTATTTCCGGTTTCTCTATTTCAGATCCTATGACATGTTCACCGGTTAGAGTATTAAGTTGTCCAACCACAAGTGTTGTTTTTACAAATGCCGACATGGGTTAGTTGCATAATAAGTAATGCATGAGTTTTATCTATCTATCTATCTATCTATCTATCTATCTATCTATCTTTTTCTTTTTGTCTTTCTATATATTTTCAGATGTTTATCAGATGAACCTGGGTGTACTGGCAATTAAATGGTGACACCAGATTCCCCAAAGCTCCCAAATTATGGCTCCACTTCAGGACGCATTTTAATGTCATACGCAGGACCATTAGAAAATTAATATAAAGATCATATACCGATCTTTAATGAAGCGTGTATTTAAAGTCTTGCACTTGATAATTTTTTGTTATTGTGTTTGTCGGTATAAATTTATTCTTGAAACAAGCTAACACGTAATCAAACCATAATCCACTTAATATATTTTCATCTCCGCCATTGATAAACAAGATCATTTCAGATTCGTTGATGGAATTCCATTCGGTTTGACGCTAATAAATTCTTAAATCCAGCATCTATGTCAATTTTGTTATTTAGCAATGTGTTTAGATCTTTGAAAGATGATGTTAATCATTAGGTGAAAGATCGGGAGAATACGGAGGATGCGGTAGAGTCTCGTATCCCAAGACATTCTGGCAACAAACTATTTGATTTTCATTCACGTCATATGAGGTCCATCTATCAGTTTTCTTTTTCACTTTATCAATTTACATCAGAAATCGTTGAAATATTGGCATCAAGTGCTTTAGTCATTTCTTGGACAGTTTGAGGTGTTCAACACTTCAAACGTTCATTGTCAGGAGTGTATAGCCATCCTTTATCTTAGTCACCGGTAAACTCTTTTCTGCATGTGCTCTTGATATTGGTGACTGTTAGGGAAGAAACATTGAGCTTTAAACTCGCGTAGATGCATTTCTTATTTTGCCATCGTTGTTGTTACACCTTCAAAATTAGATTGTGATCGTCTGTGAGGCGATTATCTATTGTTAATTATAATTCGCGATACAATTTGAAGTCTTTAACAACGAAGATGAAATGTGAAATTTTGTATCGGACGATATTTACTGAAAAAGCTAAAAGATAGATAGATATATCGAACGCCCTCGCCTCTTCACGGTTTATACTCCATATCTCTCATAATCACTTGGCATTTGATAATACGCTAGAATCTCTCACTGACTTTTGCATCGTTCCGGCCGAACTGACACCTTCGACGCACATCGGATAGAATTAAAATCTGGGTTTGCGTGTGTCGGGGTGGGACGATCACTTTTTCCGTATCAGTTGATAGTGGTGTGTGTGGAGGCTGGGGGAGGATGTTGATACAGATGGTTACCAGAAAAAGAGAGAGAGAGAGAGAGAGAGAGAGAGAGAGAGAGAGAGAGAGAGAGAGAGAGAGAGAGAGACTTGCGTTGGCATCGGAAAGATATCGAGACCGCTGCACTCTCTACCGGTCACGCACTGCAACAATGACTGTGCATACGTGTGTGTACGTATTTATGTCTGCCTTTTTATCTGTCTGTGTGTGTATGTGTATGTATGTGTGTGTGTGCGTATACATGCATTCCTCAACATATAGAAAATTCTGTATTATATATGCTTATTATGCATTTAAAATAACTTCAATCATTTCAATCCGGGTGCAAAATTTTAAGACTTTACTCCTTCCTCCACTCCCATCACGACCAAAGAAAAGGTGGCAGACGACTTATAAATAAACCGAGGTGTCATTGTTTTAATCACTAAAACTCAAAGAAGTATCGATTTTAATGAAATAGTTAACATTCATTCAATTAATTATATCGTTTACTAGTTGTATGTAATCGGCGTTGCTTGACGGTCAATATTCCTTTCATTATTGCCTCTCTGTCTAAGGTTTTAATGAAACCTAACCAATCCAGCATGCTTAGGTAAAAAAGATCGACGGGGAATGCTACTCGTATTAGAGGTAACGGCAGAAATGGTACAGTGGGCGAAGAATACGATTCTCCTTATCACTTGTCGTGGACATATCGGAAACTGTTATGAAATAGCTACCCCCCCATATATATATATATATATATATATATATATATATATATATATATATATATATATGTGTGTGTGTGTGTGTGTGTGTGTGTGTGTGTGTGTGTGTGTGTGTGTGTGTGTGTACAGCCTCCGTTGGGAATTACGGTAGTGTAGCGTGCACATGGCAATGGCAATGGCAATAATAAAAAAATAAAAGATATCCAGGATCGGTTTGTAGATCCGTGGGTTCCAATAATATTAATAAAAGAAGACGAGGGAAGGGCATTTTCAAGTCTAAGACACAATGTATAGAAAGGGAAAACAGTTCAAGACACCATGTATAGAAAGGGAAAACAGTTCAAGACACCATGCATAGAAAGGGAAAACAGTTCAAGACACCATGTATAGAAAGGGAAAGTTCAAGACACCATGTATAGAAAGGGAAAACAGTTCAAGACACCATGTATAGAAAGGGAAAACAGTTCAAGATACCATGTATAGAAAGGGAAAACAGTTCAAGACACCATGTATAGAAAGGGAAAACAGTTCAAGACACCATGTATAGAAAGGGAAAACAGTTCAAGACACCATGTATAGAAAGGGAAAGTTCAAGACACCATGTATAGAAAGGGAAAACAGTTCAAGACACCATGTATAGAAAGGGAAAACAGTTCAAGACACCATGTATAGAAAGGGAAAACAGTTCAAGACACCATGTATAGAAAGGGAAAACAGTTCAAGATACCATGTATAGAAAGGGAAAACAATTCAAGACACCATGTATAGAAAGGGAAAACAGTTCAAGACACCATGTATAGAAAGGGAAAACAGTTCAAGACACAATGTACAGAAAGGGAAAACAGTTCAAGACACCATGTATAGAAAGGGAAAACAGTTCAAGGCACCATGCATAGAAAGGGAAAACAGTTCAAGACACCATGTATAGAGAGGGAAAACAGTTCAAGACACCATGTATAGAAAGGGAAAACAGTTAAAGACACCATGTATAGAAAGGGAAAACAGTTCAAGACACCATGTATAGAAAGGGAAAACAGTTCAAGACACCATGTATAGAAAGAGAAAACAGTTCAAGACACCATGTATAGAAAGGGAAAACAATTCAAGACACCATGTATAGAAAGGGAAAACAGTTCAAGACACCATGTATAGAAAGGGAAAACAGTTCAAGACATAATGTACAGAAAGGGAAAACAGTTCAAGACACCATGTATAGAAAGGGAAAACAGTTCAAGGCACCATGCATAGAAAGGGAAAACAGTTCAAGACACCATGTATAGAGAGGGAAAACAGTTCAAGACACCATGTATAGAAAGGGAAAACAGTTCAAGACACCATGTATAGAAAGGGAAAACAGTTCAAGACACCATGTATAGAAAGGGAAAACAGTTCAAGACACCATGTATAGAAAGAGAAAACAGTTCAAGACACCATGTATAGAAAGGGAAAACAGTTAAAGACACCATGTATAGAAAGGGAAAACAGTTCAAGATACCATGTATGGAAAAGGGAAAACAGTTCAAGATACCATGTATGGAAAAGGGAAAACAGTTCAAGAAACCATGCATAGAAAGGGAAAACAGTTCAAGACATCATGTATAGAAAGGGAAAACAGTTCAAGATACCATGTATGGAAAAGGGAAAACAGTTCAAGATACCATGTATGGAAAAGGGAAAACAGTTCAAGACACCATGCATAGAAAGGGAAAACAGTTCAAGACATCATGTATAGAAAGGGAAAACAGTTCAGAACACCTTGTATAGAAAGGGAAAACAGTTCAAGACACCATGCATAGAAAGGGAAAACAGTTCAAGACACCATGTATAGAAAGGGAAAACAGTTCAAGATACCATGCATAGAAAGGGAAAACAGTTCAAGATACCATGTATGGAAAAGGGAAAACAGTTCAAGACACCATGTATAGAAAGGGAAAACAGTTCAAGATACCATGTATAGAAAGGGAAAACAGTTCAAGACACCATGCATAGAAAGGGAAAACAGTTCAAGACACCATGCATAGAAAGGGAAAACAGTTCAAGACACCATGCATAGAAAGGGAAAACAGTTCAAGACACCATGTATAGAAAGGGAAAACAGTTCAAGATACCATGTATAGAAAGGGAAAACAGTTCAAGATACCATGTATGGAAAAGGGAAAACAGTTCAAGACACCATGTATAGAAAGGGAAAACAGTTCAAGATACCATGTATAGAAAGGGAAAACAGTTCAAGATACCATGTATGGAAAAGGGAAAACAGTTCAAGACACCATGTATAGAAAGGGAAAACAGTTCAAGATACCATGTATGGAAAAGGGAAAACAGTTCAAGACACCATGTATAGAAAGGGAAAACAGTTCAAGACACCATGTATAGAAAGGGAAAACAGAACAAGCACGTGAGAAACTACGCAAAACAACTGAGGTAAAAATTAAATATTAAATATTTCACAGCAAATAATTAGAAGGGAATATTATACAAAACAAAAAAGTAAGGTGCATAGTGGAAGAGGTGAGGGTCTAGCTTTTTATATTAAAACGGGCAAAGGAAGAAAAACCCCAATTACATTTAATCTCGGAAAACAGTGTACAAAAGAAAGAGTTCACTCAATAACGTAAAGATTCATTAATTCACAACCAGGACATGAATCTAATTGGTTTCATTTAATGTCATAATTAGACGCTTATATCACATTTGCCGCCATCCTCTTAAGACAGTCAGAAGCAGTTTGTTTTTACTTACTCAAAAATGAATACATAAAACATATTTTAAGCTAAATGCTTGTGTATCCTTCTTCATTTGTGGGTCATATAGAAAAGTATTCAAACAGTAACTTCAATCCCAGCCGAAGAGATGCAAACAAATATAATAATATTTAGATTTAGATTGCGTTGGTATGGTTAAATTCTAACTGTAACAATTAAGTAGAGTGGAAATTTCCAATTAGAATCCGATGTCATGAGGGAAAGCGACCAAAAAATAAAAGCAAAAACAATTTAATTTAAGTATTTTTTATTATTAATAACGTTTATGAAAACAAAGAAGAAGAAGAAGAAGAAGAAGAAAAAAAAATAGAGGGAAAATGGAAACCTCACCACTGCTATTAGAGAAATTCAACCAGCTGATTCTGGCGACAAAGGGAACGCACCGCAAGGATTGCAGAACACCCCAACCATGCTACACAAGGTCTATGCCTTCTAAACCACATAGTATTTTTTCATATTCCGTTTATCGCATTGTCTTTGATTTCCTTCTCTGACGTTAATTTCATTAAGATTTCATTCTTCCCCTCTACTTGCTCTCCCCGCACTTTCATTTCCGAAGCCAAAAGTTCATGTTAATGTCATATTTTAAGTGAAAATCCATGCACGCAAGGTTGATGTGATCAGGAGATGTTGGCATTTGCAATGAAATGTTCAAAGGGATTCCATGTTGGAGTTGATTGAAGATGAGAAAAAGTGACAACAAAGAACTCAAGGAAATAATATCTTATGTTATGAAGGTGATGTATCTGTTTGGTAGCTTGAAAACAAAATTTTATAACAATGCAATAGTAGTATCCGTTGAATAAGTAGAAAAAACAAATAATAATAATAATAATAATAATAATAATAATAATAATAATAATAATAATAATAATAATAATAATAATTCTGATTTCGTTTACCAACGTTTCCCTGAGAAGAGATAGGATTCATTCTCGGAGAACTTTCCCTCGATCCCGGCTCCAAACCAAGAGCTTCAAAGATCAAGGATTTTCCTAAGGATATTAGTGGTACCTACAATAGTAGAAGTCCACCCAAAACATCGGGAATTCGTAGTTTTTTTTTTCAAATGCCCTTCATAACGACTTGATACAACTCCTAACTTACCAACTACGACCAGGATTATTTGTGTTTTAATCTCGTGTATACGCCTTATGTCTAAGGCCAACGGAGCATAAATGCTCCACTTCTCGTTCTCCTCACATTCCTCTCCCAGGGTACCGAGAAGTCTACAATTTCTCACTTTTATGAGAACTTATCAATGACAACCAAATCCGGACGATTATGTTCTAATTGCTTGGTCGTCATGGCACTTTTGTCCCACCATACCTCTACATTACAATTCTCACGTGTTCTCACGTCATTGAGAACCTTCTCAAACCACTTTCCAACACAGTTCACCCCAAGTTTCTTACAAATCTCCCAGTATATACGAAACCCCATGCGATCGTGTATTTTGTGATACTCTTTCTGAGTCAATTTGCTACACTTTGCAAGGTGCGGAATTGATTCTGAAAACTTTCCACAAATCCGGCATTCTGCAGCAACTTCCTCTCATAGAACCACTTTTTTGAACAGTCGTGTTTCTAATGCTTGCTCTTGTGCTGCACAAACAAAAGCTTTAGATACCAAGCTCTAAGCCATTGCCATAGTATTTCATCAGCCACATCTGCTAAATCCTAGAACTTTGTGCATTTTCTTCCCAGTCCGTTCCTCTGTCCTTTCTCTGTCCATATGTTTCACATACTCAGCTACTCACATACTTCCACCTCATTGGCCACAACGTTGAGCATTCACTCCTCACTTCCAACCACATGCTCCTTCAACGACTTCTCCTCATCTATAACACATTCTTTCACGCTTATCAATCTTCTCCCACCGCCTTTCTTCTGATACAACCTAGCTACGCTACTTCTAATATGAAATATACAAAACTTTTCTTGTGTTGACATCCATGGCATGTAAGTCTTTGTCAGACTATTCTAAAATTCCTGCACTGTACCTCAAAATACATTCTCCGTTTTCGTCAAATTTCCTCCATACAATTTCGACTTCAAAATCAGCTTCACTTTTCTAAGATACTTTTTCCTGACTTTCATCCCTCTGTTCATGATGCCTACACCCTTCAGCACTCCTAAATACTTATACCCTTTCATAGCCTCTCCATTCCATTCGAATGCACCTTTACTCCCTTTTTATCACCAGATCCCCAAATCCATCCCGATGTCTTCCGAGCATGTCCCGACGAGTTCTACTAGTTCCTCCATTTCCTTCTCATTTCTACCAAATATTTTCAAATCATTCAAAAACAGTAGATGGTCGAGGCTTCTGCTACCAGACTACAAAGCTATACCCCAGCTTTTCTCTCGTTAAGAGGATGCTCAGTGGCATAATCACCATTACAAAAAGAGGCGGAGATAACGAATATCCTTGTAATATATCATGTCTAGTGCCAACCTCTCCAAACAACTCTCTGCTCGCTGTCAGAACCGTTTTCCATTGAACCATACTTGTCTCCAAAAGCCCTATAACATTTCAAGCAAACTTCATAGATTGTGCTTCACAGATCCATGTCGTATGCTTTCCTGTAATCGATCCATGCTACACTCAAATTCCTCTTCTTTCTCTTTGCATCCTGCATTACTGCCTTATCAAGCATTAGTTGATCCTTGGTACCTCTCGACCCGTGCCGATACCCTTTCTGTTTATCAGGGAGAAACCCATTACTCAAAAGATTTCCATAAACTTTGTCTGCGTAGATTCCGGTTAACAGCTTCAACATTAGTGGTAGACATGCAATCAGCTGTTCCTTTTGCATGCTCCTTCCAAATCAATGTCATTCTTACCATAACAAGCCAATCAGGGATATCCTGTGACTCAACTTCCCACTTTGCAGGGCTGCAGCTATTGGGAAATGAAGGCATTGGAACTGCTTGAACCAGAAGCCCCTCACTCCATCTGGACCAGGTGCCTTTGAGTTTGTCATTCTTCGAATCCCAGCCTTCACGTCGTTATGATGACGTTTACTATTTGCTGCATTCCTGATAACCTTGCTTTGACCTCTCTCAACCAGCTAGCCTTCTTATTGTGTTGACCTTTGACAGACCAAATCCCACTCCAGAACTTCCTAGCCTCATCTGCATTAGGAGTACTGTTACTTCCTGCCTGCTTAATTTTTTATACAGCTGAGACTGATTGTTCAGGAAACGGCTGTACTACCGAAAAGCAACAGTTTTCCCAACAAAGTTCCTAATTTTCACACCACTAGCGCGGACCTTCTCTTTCAACATTGCTAGAACTGTCATCACCTCATTTTCTAGTAAACTATACTTCCTTTCAAGTTTGTTCAAGTTCGCCCTTTGATTTCTGTCCTAGTTTAACTCCGTTTCTTATTTCTTCAGTTCTCCCAATGTCTTTCCGCCACTGTTTAATACTTTTCTCCAGCTGCTTCTGTCAGCATGACCTTCTGTGCTTCATTTATCTTTTTTTATTCTGTATCGAGCAAAGACGACCCGCAAGAACGTATGACGCTGCGTAAAGAAGCTTGTTAAGTTCCGTAATAGACATGTTCTTTCGCACAATGGTGTGAATTACGCCTCGAACTATTTTCACTTCGCCTTTCACCTTTCGCCTGCCAATACACTTCATGCTTGGGAGATCTATGATCTCACCTGCAAGAAAAATCTCTCTTAACTTCTGAAGTACTTCTTTCTCTATGAAAGTCAAAATCCAAACTTCATCACATCTGCTCCTTATACTGACCCTGTTGTTTCAGTCATTGATCTCGTCTACATCAAATCCTTCAAACGTCTCATAGTCACTTCCCCTAACCACAGCATTACATTCCTCCTCATTCGCCCACCTTTCATCATCACCTACATTTCCCTTCTGCATTTCCGCACCGTCAATACTCTCATCAGGGCTAATTTCACCAATTTTACTTTCTCTATTCATTTCATTCCTAACCATCTTTACAATCTTATCCCTTACCATCACTGTAAGTTGTTATTTTCAATTTGCCACACTCCTAGCACCTCCTCCTCTAGATTCTCTTTCCGGATACATCCACAAGATTAAGTACCCCCACCAGATTAAGTACCCCCACAAGATTAAGTACCCCACCAGATTACAAAGAATTCCCACAGTACTCTTCTTTCCTCATATGTCAATATATATATTTTTTTTAATTCCATATTCCAACTCCCATCGTGTCTTGTGATCTTCCTTGCCAATCTTCACTACCCTTACAGGCATCAACATCCTCAGAATTTTGAACAGTTGCATGATAACGACTGGACCCACCCTGCTGAACACCTACCGGACTTGACACTTTTACAAAATGTCCCAGCCTCATTCACGTCGTTATCTTTAATACTTTGATTAGACATTCTCCCATAAATGGGGTTGATAGTTTTATCGAGGCATCATCTCTAGGAGGGTTACCAACCAAGGTTAAAGACCCCTCTCCCGACCTTCCCTGAGTGTGGCAGCAAGACTTGGCACAGGCTTGGCTATAGAAGGAGTGCTACAACTTTGTATACTTCTTTCACTGTCCCCTCCTCCCCCGACCTGAACCCTCTGGGCTACTTCGTTTGGTCATGTGTCGAGAATATCAACAACATAACCTCTCACAACACCAAAGCCAGCATGATCGTCGCCGAGTATTTGCCGAGTATTCGCCGAGCTCCCGCTGGTGCTTGTGGAAAAAGCATGTTCCCAGTTCCGGACTCATATCGAGGCGGTGATTGAGGCTGAAGACAGCTACATTCTCAGCTCTACTACATAATCAAGTTACAAGCATTTATTTTCCAATATTAAATAAAGCTGCACTGTTGTTTTCTTTAGGGCGACAATTTTATCGTTCCATGCTGTAGGAGTAATGTTGTGCTACATTGTTCAATACAGTTAATAAAATTACATTATAAGAGACAGGCGCCTCTTAGCAGATAATGTTCTTTTTTATTATTGTTATTTATTTATTTGCACTTTTTCTTTCACCTGTGCCTTTTTAAGTAACGTTTTGGTGACTTGTTTATCAATATTACGAGTGTATTGAAAGTGGAATTCTTTTTTATTTCGACAATGAAAAAAGGATGCGTTCTTCCGCGTCTCCTCAAGAGAGGGAACTGATTAAGGATCTTGTTGGAGAAAGATGAACTTCAATAAAAATTGACAGCAAAAATCCTGCTGAATAAATGATGACCCTCCTCCTCCTCTATCTTAAGACGATAACCAAATAAATGCAGCTTTTATTTGATTGAGAGAAAACGCCTTGACAAAAATTGGAGAGTATGTTACAACGGAACCAAACACAAACAGTAGAAATTTACAAGGAATTCTATGGCTGCATTGTAACGTGCCTAGCATCGCAGGGACAAAAACTAAAACAAATAGGAAATTCGAGTCGGCATTTTTCTTCTTGTTTTATGTCATTGTTTATCACTGTTTTTCTTTCTCTCCTTTTTCACAATGTCAACAAAAGTCTCTCGCTGCCATGTGTCCAAACGCGTTTCTCTTTCTTCCGACCACACACTACCTACAGCCAGCCCATTCTTGCCTTTACTTTATACGTCCGTCTTCTTCGATGTGGACTTTTATTTTCGACTACGTGGTGTCTTTTTTTCTTTTTCTTCAGATGCAAACCCGAGCACACTTGCCAATTTGCATACGTGTTCAAACGCTGCTCCTGTTGCTAATATAATCGCCTTCCATCCATCCTTCGTCTGCTGCTGATATTTGCATACGCGCGCATATGTACTCTCTTACAGGATTAGATGTGGATTAAGGGCGTTTACAATAATAACTCGAGGTCTGCGTTCGTACCGTCCACCCATAAATAGCAAAGACGACCTATTAATTCGTTTTCTTTAAAATGATATAAAAATATCATAAAAAATATAAAAATATACATAAAAAAGGATGAACGTTTTAATAGGGGCCAGGGCATTCAGAGGTGGTTATTCACTCCCGTGTAATGCTGGGTTTACATGCTAGTACTTAATAAACACACTGATACTATTTTATACTTTCTTTTCATGATTGCTTGTCTTTCTATGTTGAATAACCTTCGTTTCTTCGATTTTTATCTCTAAACTTTAATTAGTTTTTCGCCATTAATTTAATTAGTTGTGTACTTTTTGTTTTTCATTCATTATGTTCAGTTTCTTTCTAATTTTCTTTCTTTTTTTATTTAGTTTAGAAAGTATTTATTAATATATTCACGTATTTATTTTTTATCTGTCGGGGGATATGGTAATTTGATAGATCTCGGATCCTTTCTCAAAGAGTTTAGGTCATTAAAAAAATTATATAGTACAAATTTTGATTCTATAGAAACGGACGAGTGTGGCAAGATAAAAGACGGGTGTGTAAGAAAATGATTAATACGGTAAATAGTAAGTAGAAGGCAGAGAGAGAACGGAAGATGTAAACTTGGACTGATTTCACCATCACAGAAATACGATCAGCTGATTCTATTGACGAAGAAAACGCACCAAGGGGTTGGGGATGAAGAACGCCCCAGCTATGCTTCATCCCCAACCCCTTCGCTTCCGTCTCGCTCTCACTGTCATGTTACATTTCAAAACACATCTCTTACTTCCGGCGGTTTTCTCTAACACGCAAACTTCGACAACTGCTTATATGTAATAGAAATAAAGAATAAGACAGAGGCACCTTACAAAATGAACACACACACAATCTCACACTAACAAAGCATAGACACGCTAATACATTTCATGCGCATTCTTTTACACGCACGAAACGCACACAAGCGCCAGTTGAAACAAACACATGAACTCAGTTTCTCCTTGCAGACAAACCTCCTATCTTTCACTTTACATTATCGGAACTTGTTGAACTCTCATTCTTTATGAATACATTATTTTTCATTGTTTGTTGTCAATAAAATAATTTTGCTATGGATAGACTTTTTCAATCTTTTCTTTGATAGCGTAGTATCATCTACATGAGGAAACATAAGTACAGTTATATTAATTGGAATAATTGTCAATATTCTTTTATCCTTTAAGAACACCATGTGTTTCGCAGAAATTAATTAACAATTAACAATTGATTATGTGTAATTTAGCTCAAAGTCAATATTACAATTTCTTATTTTTTGTTTATATAATTTTAGAAATAAAGTAAAGTAAAACTTCAAACGTATATTATATGGCTGCCTATTTTTTAAATAGTTCGTGATCCTTTTTTTTTTTTTTTTAGATATTGCTTTTATCAAAATGAAACATTGGATATTCTGACGTATTTCCTTTTTTTTATGGATATCCGCTGCTAAAAATAGACCCTACAATATTTTGTACCGCCTATGTTGAAAATTATTTTTGTTGTTTTGTTAACGAAGGGGCACTTAGATAATTTTGTTAGTTTGAATTAAAAAAAAAAAAACGAAAGCATTGTTTGTATGCTTTATAGCAATGTTATCTTTCATCTCAATAAACACTGGGATTTATGAAGAGAAACTGGAATCTTGGGGAGATATCAATCATCCCAGTAATTATAGGGCTTATGAAGAAGAACGTTAAAACCTATCTAACAAGTAGTCCTGGTGAATCAAATGCAAGAGAGATCCATACATTTAAAAGGACAACGAGGATCCTGAAAAGAGATCTCGGTTGGAGTCAATAAAAAGCAGCTGAATGTTGGCAGCTGATATAGCTGCCCTAGATCCAACTTATAATCCAAAAATAAGACAATTAAGAAAAAAGAGAAACTAATTACTAAGCGCAGAGCGCTGGCGCATGTAACGACTGTAAATATATATATTTTTTACTTTTCAATAAAGAGAAATGCGTACTTAATTGTAAATATATATCCGCCCCGTTACAAAAATGTTCGTCCAACGAAAAGAGAACGCAAATCCATTTCCATAATCAGAATTTGAGATTTTTTCTCCGATATATGTTTTTTTTTTTTTTTCTTTTAAACTTCTTAGTTTTGGGATGATCTTTCTTATAATTAAGTGAATGGCAATTTAATTTCATGTCTTGATCATTAACGTTTTTTATAATTCTTACATTGTTTTAACATCGGGCGCCATTTTTTAATGTCTAGCACCCAGCATTACCACCACCTCCAAATGGTCAAAAGAAGAAAATTAAAGGACGAACATAGAAAAAGTAAAGTCATGATGGCGTTTTTAGGCCATTAGAAATGATTCGCATTTTTCAATTCACAATAGTTTTGTTCTAACTTATTTAAATAATTAGAGGGGAGGATAGAAAGACTTACATGAGCAAATAATAAGTCAAACAACCATCACTGTTTGTAATGAATTCTAAAAAAAAAAATCCTTCGATATAAATAAAAGTCAAAGGTAGATTTTATTTTCTTTAGGTCAGCAGAAATGATAACAAATAAATAATTTACATATGAAAAATTAATCATTGGCGTAATTCTATGATTTTTTTTTTTTTTTTTTTTTGCGTGAATAATCTTCATTGCAAATAATGCAGACATCAATAATTGGTGAAGCATCAATTTTTTTCTAATTTTGGCAGATGTAAAATACACTAGTGCAGTAAAGAATGAGTTGCACGGAAACTAGAAAGTATTGCAAATGAAATTTCTAAAAGAACCTGAACTTATTGACACTTAATTTAAGGAAACTCACGAGTAAAAAGAAAACTTATTGTTTAACTTTTGCTTTTAAACTGTAATTCAAGTCAGAAATTACTGTATAATCAATAATTTACAGGCTTCAAAATTACTACTGAATTTTGAATGGTCCTTACGTAAACAGGGTTCGGTTATTTGTATAGGTTAATAATGTATTAAAATCACTGTCTTGTGAACGTCTATTATATCATGGTTTCAAATGGTGTCGACCAGGAAATAATTTCTGGCTTGAATTGAAGTTTCAAGGCAAATGGTAAGGAAAACATGAATTATCACACGCATCCCTATTGTATCTAAGAACCGGCTAAAGAGTGCAAAGTCAATCGTGGGAATCGGTTGGAGCGACTGGCGCGTTTCGAAACGGGTGAGAATGATCGACGTATTTCTAGGCACACATTCGCAATACATCATCAATTGACATCTTTAAGGATCGACGCGGTAGAAGTGAAAGGAGGCTGAGCAAGAGAAAGAAGAAAAGAAGACAATATTATGAAACATATTTGCGCGTTGAAAAAGAAAAAGAAAACAATTCGACAGAAAGGTAGCGGGGAGTTTCCGAATGTATCGCGGCGAATAACCCAGAAAATGGCGCATTTCAACCAATGGAATGTTGCCACGTCACCGATTTGCTCGATTTTTCAATTAAGGTTGCAATGAAAACCCGGACCGGAATTTGTTTCAATGTCATCTGTCCTCGTACAACAGTCGTTATTCGCAAAAAGAAAAAGAAAATAATAAAAGCAGAGAGCGAGAGAGAGAGAGAGAGAGAGAGAGAGAGAGAGAGAGAGAGAGAGAGAGAGAGAGAGAGAGAGAGAGAGAGAGAGAGAGAGAGGGGGAGCGAGGAAGAGAGAGAGAGAGAGAGAGAGAGAGACACGAAAAAGGAATTAACTGAAGATATGTAAATGGGAGGAGGTAGTAAAAGAGGAGGTAGAATAGAAAACAGAGAGAAAGAGAAGGGAGAGATGGTGTGGTATATGGAATAAAGAAAATAAAATAAAAGTAAAGGAAAAGAAAGTAACAGAAGAGAAGGAAGAAAACAAAGAGATGGGGAGTGTCAGAAAATATAGGAAAAGACAAAAAGGGGAGAGGAGAGGGGGAAGGGTGGTGGTGGTGGAGTATGAAAATAAACGGAAAAGAGAAGAGTGAGATAAAAAAAGAAAACAAACAAAGAAAGAAACGGAAAATGGGGAAAGAGGGCAAAAGAGATGTACAGAATAGGAAGACAAAGATAGAAAGAGAGGAACATATAAAGAAAAAGAATGTGAAAGAGAAAACGAAATAGAAAGAGAAAAAGATACAGAGAGAGAGAGAGAGAGAGAGAGAGAGAGAGAGAGGGGGGGAGAGAGGGGAGAGAAAAAGAGAGAGAGAGAGACGAAAGAACGAAAAGAAAGAAAGTAGTTGAACACCAAGGAAGTAGAATTAAGTAATGTCAGGAATGTACAGAATGACGGAACCAAAAAACCGGAAAGCGAAACCAAAAAAAAAAAAAAACCGGATTATTAAGATGCGTCCATTTAGTCTGCGCGTTCAACGCTACACATGATTAATCTTAAACATAAACTAATGGACTGACTTCCGACAGAGGCTCTTCTAGAGAACTATGGACACATCTAAAATTTTATTTCAAACTTCCGTTTTTATAAATGAAAGAAAATGCTAATTTGAACTTAAGCTTGATAGACCAACGTAGAATTCGTATTATTGCTGTATTCGTACTACTGTTCTCATCTTTTGTGTTATTCTCACAACGACACAACAGCTGTAATCGCCCACTTTCTTCAGGTATGTTTGTCAAACTTGAGAATCTTTATGCCGAACTCTGGAATCTGTACAGAGTTATTCATTGAGCCATGCATCCATGGTGCTCAATGGATACAGAGTTCTGGATTCGACAAAACGCACCTGAAGAAAGTCGGGGATTATATTGGCCGAAACATTGTGATAATAACAGAAACATTGTGATAATAACAGAAACGTTGTGATAATAACAGAAACGTTGTGATAATAACAGAAACATTGTGATAATAACAGAAACGTTGTGATAATAACAGAAACGTTGTGATAATAACAGAAACGTCGTGATAATAACAGAAACATTGTGATAATAACAGAAACATTGTGATAATAACATTCAGAAGCAAATAATGTAAACTTTCAAAGAACATTTTGCGACGGACTCTCTGTTTTGTTTAATTGACAATACCAGGAAGACGGATGGTCTCATCAGAGAGCAGAATTTCTGCCGACTACAACAGACCTTATGAGAAGGCGAATTCGCTAGTTACTGAACATACTCATTTGTCGGGACAAGCGATCTGATAACCCCGAAGCCTCTAATCAGATGATGACAAATGCAGACGATCAATTCAAAACATTGCTCTCCACGGTTAAAGCGAATCTTGAACTTGTCTCGGATCTTAATATCTGTGGTTTTCGCCAATAAAATCGATAGTGTATCACAAGCCATAAGGAAGCCATAAATCGTTAAACCTGATTTGCGAGAATATGGAACATTCTTATCAAATTAATGCGAGACTATCCCCACTTCTTAATTTAACGTGTGTTGACCGTGAAAAGTGACAAAATGTTGGATATTTATTAGTGACTTTGTTTGAACATCACGTAGGGAACAAAGTTTTGAATCGCCATCTTCTTAATTTCTGGAGCTAATGGATGATGTGATGATCATGAACGACATATGATTTGTTCATCAAGTTTCAGTCATGACTCACCAAGAGTTGTTTTATCAGCGTTATAAATACAACTTTTGTGATTGTTTCACTAGCAACGTGTATGATCATAATTGAATCCAAGGATAATTAATAAATGTGGAGTTATCTCAACGATAATGTCGATCAAAAAACTCTTCTGAAACCGAAAAGCATCATAACCGCCCAAATGAGACCAAAACAAAATATAAATCATGAACTGCCACAATGAGCATCGATGGGCTGATAATCGACACGCAATTGTTCCGTAACGTAGCCAATAGCTGCTCCCGTTCAACAACTGTATTCTTGGTGATGCGTTGCATACAAATTGACGAGTGATGCCTACCATGGCTTCTTGGAAACCAGGATGCATGATACTATGGATGACATTCCACTTGCGACTTGTCGACAAGTGCATTTATGTCATTTTAGTCGCATAGCCTACAAGAATCTTGACAAACATTTCTCTGGTCGGTGAATAGAAATGGGTGGACCAGTTAGATCGCCTCCAAATTTATCTGATCTCAATCCTTTGAATTCGATTTTTCAAATCAATTTGTTTATTCAACTTGAATGCATGATGGAGATCTTCGCAATCAAATTGAACCAGATTAGGAGACAATGCACTATACAAGGATTTGGTAGTGCACTTATGATTTCAATGAGGCGCCGTTTTAAGGTCTGCATTACTACACGCGTGCCAGAATTATATGCAAATCGATATTTTTGTTCTAGCTCCAATAGTTTTCAATGAAAATTTGTGAAATTTAGCACGTTATATGGCAACACTAACACAAGCGCAGATCTAAAATTTTAAGCTAATCTGCACAGTAATAAACAATTGGCAGTCATTTTGGCGATTTGCATTTTTTTTCAGCGTGCCAACTTTATATGGAAACCAAAGCTAAAATATAAGAAGTGCTAAAAGATCATCGAAACATTGATTATTCTAGGAATTTGTAAATTGAGAACAACAATAATAAAGAACAAACAACTTCAATATGGTTTCATAGTACAATCAATATCTTATATAATTGCCATTTTTATTGACAAGAGCAAAAAACCATTGAAGATGTCAAACTTTCGATTTCATCTGATGAAATGGCTTTGGCAGCAGTCACAATAGCATTCCAAAGAAGTTGTACTGCCTTCCTCATGAGTAAATATTTTGTTTCAAGATGCTCCACAGATTTTCGATGGGATTTAAATCTGGAGAACAGGCTGGCCATCGCATTATTTTCCTATATCTGGCAAAAACTCACTCCAAATATTCAGTGGCTATGCTTGCAGAATGAGATGGTGCATTATCATGCATGAATACCATCTTTTTCCGGAATGCCAAATTCTTCTTCTTGTGCCAGGGTTCCAAGTGTTCCTTAATAAAGTCAATGTAGAGTTTGGCGGTAATTTTCACTCCATCTGCGACTCTGAATGGTCCTACCAGCTCATTGCCAATGATTGCAACCAAGAACATGATCCTTTGGGGACGTAGACCCTTATTATGGTACCATCTTCCCCTCCACCCATCGGGTCCATCAAGGGTCGCTCGACACTCATCGGTGAACAAAACAGTTTGAAAATTCACCTTCATGCGATCTCTTGCCAACTCCATCCTCTTTTTCTTATGGATATCCTTCAATTGAGAGCGGACCTCTGGCTACGGCAACGAGTTGATTTGGGCACATCAGGAACGCCAGCTTTTTCAAAAAGTGGGTTACGGCGAACTTCTCTCTTGATCTTGCTCATTGTTCGACGTGGCAGATATGATTTCTTACGAATTTTCCTTTTGTCAGAACGCCCGTTGCAAAGTTGAGGGTTAGTACAATATTTTTTGATTGTACGATGATCATGGTGTAATTCTTTGGCAATTTCTAATGTGGAAATCTTATTATGGAGCCTTTGAACAATTTTAGACTTCTCAGCTTGATTTAAAACACCTTTCGTCCCATCTTGCATATAAAGTTGGCACTCTGAAAAAAAAAACTGCAAGTCATCAAAATGACTGCTGTTTGCTTGCTATTGCGCAGATCAGCTTAAAATTTTATATCTCGCATGCGTTAGTGTTGCCATCTAACGTGCGAAGTTTCACGAATTTTCATTGAAAACTATCGGACTTAGAACAAAAATATCGATTTGCATATAATTCTGGCACGGGGATTATATAAGATGCACATTTCCAACAGATGCTTTAGTGCGTGAGAAACATTTAACGTGTTAAATGTTTACAATAATGAATGTTCTTCAGTATTTGTTGCAAAGGCCTATAACTCGGGAATTATTTCCGGACCATTTTAATAGCGTCCTATTTCTTTATTTACATTTAATAATAATATAATCTTGAAATTATCCGATCGATTTTTCAAATACGCTGTATGTACGTGTCTATGTACTGCGTTCAGTCTCATATCTAGTTACACTGAAAATCTATGATATATAACGAAATTCTTTTACTCATATTCACCCCTTACAAAGCATATCGCCACTTGGACGTAAGGGGCTACTATTTGGGGACATGTCTAGGAAATGTTTACAATATATTTGTTTATGTTACATTTAAACTTCTGCATATCAGTACAGCTAGGAAAGCAGGCAACAGGAAGGGAATTCCACAGTCTAACTGTTTGATGGAAGAAACTACTAAATAGAAAGCTTTCTGGCATTTAGGGACATCAATAGTGAAGGAGTGAGATCTAATTGCTGTGGGTTTGTCGGAGATGCAACATTGCGGCGATGAGACAGCGGCTGGAGCTTAGTTGAAAAAGTGGAACCGATTAGATTGACAACTCTTTTTTGGAGTGTAGATGACTACATGCATACCTCTGACCCTTGAAAGGTTAAGTACCGTAGTAAGTGTAGTTGCCAGATACTATTAGCTAATATGAAATGCTCTTCGACAGCCGATATTGTTAATATAAGCAATAAGTAATTAATAGAAGTTCTGACTGTTAAAAAAACAATAATTACTATAACACAAGTCTGACCATACTTAATAGCGATAATACAGCGAAACAGTATTTCTCTAGATGAATAAATACATGTCTCAAGCAAGTGCAAGGGGATAAAATCTTTAGTTGTGACTAGCGATTCAACCAAACTATGTAAATACGAATAGTGCAACAGACAGTGACTATATATATATATATATATATATATATATATATATATATATATATATATATTTTTTTTTTTTTTTTTAATGAATATTAACAATTCTTATACCTACAAAAACTAGCGCTTCATGCTAACACAATCATCAGCGTAGAAAGTGATATTACCACTGGTTGGGAGATTCGAATCAATCAACAAAGCCATCCTTGACTTTGCGGGCCAGCATCTTTCCTCCAGACCACCGGCAATTAACACATAAATGGAAGGAAATTAAGTCATTATAAATGCCATATGGGCGGGCTTTCACAATCAGCAATCACGAGAGTATTCGACGATAGGCAGTCGGAATGATGTGTATTTGTTAAAGTTTACTGCCTTTTCTCAATATCCTAAAAATAGGGCTCAACTTCAATTTCTCGTTTGTGTGTGCGCGCGTGTGTGTGTGTGTGTGTGTGTGTGTGTGTGTGTGTGTGTGTGTGTGTGTGTGTGTGTGTGTGCGCGCGTGTGTGCTTTAATATAAAAATCAACCTTTTAAAAATAGTCATACAGACATGAATCCCGAAAGCAAAGCGAATCCAAATAAGAACAGACTTGTGTATAAAATATTCAATAGATTTTCAGGTATAACATTATATCATTAAAAGCATCCGTCTTACATGTCACGTAAGAAATAAAGCCTCCTTGACCTTTCATTGGAGGTCGTCATTTCAAATTTTGTAGCCGGCGTGACGTTCGGCGAATGTGTCGGATTTGAATTCTTCGTAAGCCCTTTTTCTGTTTTCCGCCAATGGCGCGCGCGCGAACACACGGGCGGGCACACCCACACGCGCGCAAGGGATAAGGTGGGGGCATTTTATTTTCGTTGCTTACGTGCATCATTTCCAAGCGGAGCGTGCCCTGGCAGCATGGATAACCGAATCGAACCATGATGCATACACTGGCACCCTTCCAGCCTCCACTGGCTTTGCTTGTAAGAGGAAGAAAACACAACAAACATACACGTTCAAGAACAACCTTGTATCGGGCACCTGCTATAAAGCTGGCATCCATATATATGAGAGAGTAGAGGAGAGATAACTGCAATATAGACAGGGGATGATTGAGAAAAAAGCAAAGAGAGAGATAGAGGGAGAAATGCACACACACACACACACACACACACACACACACACACACACACACACACACATATATATATTTCTCCCTCCGTTTCTCTATCTGGTTTATTATATACTGCGTTCAGTCTCATATCTAGTTACACTGAAAATCTATGATATATAACGAAATTTTTTTACTCATGTTCACCCCTTACAAAGCATATTGCCACTTGGACATAAGGGGCTACTATTTGAGGTCATGTCTAGGAAATGTTTACAATATATTTGTTTATGTTACATTTCAACTTCTGCATATCAGTACAGCCAGGAAAGCAGGCAACAGGAAGGGAATTCCACAATCTAACTGTTTGATGGAAGAAACTACTAAATAGAAAGCTTTCTGGCATTTAGGGACATCAATAGTGAAGGGGTGAGATCTAATTGCTGTGGGTTTGTCGGAGATATGTATGTCGAGGGTGTACAAGTGAAACGAGTTCATCAGAACACACACACACACACACACACACACATGTATATTTCTCCCTCCGTTTCTCTATCTGGTTTATTATATACTTTATACAGCATAATCACGTTGACACCGGTTTTCGTCAGATCACCGAAGTTAAGCAACGATAAGTCTGTACCAGTACCAAATGGGTGACCAGTTGGGAACAGCAGATGCTGTATATGCTCTCTGCTTATCAGCATTGTTTCAAGACGCCCTGAAATTTCTTCTAACACTGGTATTTAATAGTGCTCAGGAGAAGTGTGTACTTAGAGATTGCGCAAATGTTGCCACAAAAACTTCACGCGCAATTAATGATGTTTCATGGTATTCATCGAAATCGATGGACGGACATCATACATTATATATATATATATATATATATATATATATATATATATATATATATATATATATATATATATATATATATATATATATATAAAATCTCAGATATATATATTAGATTCAGATTATATATATATATATATATATATATATATATATATATATATATATATATATATATACTAGCAAAAGTACCCGTCGTTGACTGGGTACAAAAACAGCCTACAGAAAATGGATTCTGATTTATGAAAGTATGATAGGTTATGAAAAGGAAGGGTTGTAAAGAGATAGGTTCGAATTTGGGGGTATTAAAACAAAAGCAAAATATGATGAAAGTAAAAATAAAATAGATAAACCCCATAATTTATTATACCATACCTGTTCACACTGAAACACTTATCACAATATTCTGTGGATTTATATTTACAAAACCTTGTTAAACGTTGTGACATATTTCCAGTCTATGGAAGTCAGGCGCGAACGAACACTCCATAATTTTATAATACAATATTTCTTCAAACTGAAACATAATTATCAAAGTATACTTACGCAGATAGATATGAAAAGTCTTTATTAAAGTTTGTGCCTATTTCCATTCTATGGAGGCCAGGTGCGAAAGCAGACCCCACAATTTTATTATACCGTCCCTGTTTAGGTTAAAACATACTTATCAAAGTATTCTTATGTACATCTATATCAAAAACACTTGTAAACGCTTTTTTTTTTATTTTTTATTTCCATACTTTGTGAACCACACGCGAACGCAGACTCCACAATTTTAATGAACCACCGTTCTGCCAGATCAAACATACCCATTCCTTAGTCTCGATACATATTCTATCATTATATATAATCAGTTTTTTAAAATAGTCAACCATATAGGAGCTTAATCGTGACCACACACACACACACACACACACACACACACACACACACACACACACACACACACACATATATATATATCTGTACATGCACCCATGTTTTTTTATTTGTTCAAATAAAAATAGTTCAGAGCTATTCTTTAAGTTTATGTTATATAACGGTGCATATTCTTTACTGTTTAAATTTTAATGTTCTTGGAGGTTGTAAAAGGTTGAAACTAGCCAGAGTTTAGAGTTGACGATTTTAAAGTTATAGTTAAGAGTGCTTTAATATAGTAGAGAAAACTATTGATTTCAATTAGAACAAAAAGTTAAAATTAAAGTTTAAGTTTAGGCTGATTATAATTTCTGTTTTATTTGTTTTAGTTAAGTCGTATAACATTTCTATAGTTTTATAAGAGCATTTCTATAGTTTTATAAGAGTTGAGGCAAGGGCATCATCGCAACATCAACATCAACGTCAACATAAAAATAAACATCTATTACAAAGTTTGAGAAAGACTTGATATGGGATATAACATACATGTATATGCCAGGTGCTATAAATTTCAGTGGATGAATTGAGGGAAATAGATAAATATTTGGAGTATGTAGAGAAATTGCTTGGGAGTAATAGGTATAGTCATATGGAATGTTTTCCGGAGCGTTGCTGACAAAGATGGTGTAGCTATGAAATTACCCAATATTTAATTTCGTGGAGATTTAAGTAAAAAGGTGCATTTTTTGGGATCTTAGTATATGTAGTCTTAGAAGCGTGTTTGATAGGGACCTAAGGGGGAGGAGTATGTAAGTGATTAAGGAGGTGTGATTTGTAATGCCTACAATTTATTGATGTTTCTTGTTTCTTATTCAGGACTTTATCCTTATCTTTCAATTTAGAGCTTTTCATTTTAGCAAAGGAAACAATCGAAACATACTCATGACTGTGCAGTAACATATTACTGCTTACGCAAAAACAAATAAAGTATATATATATATAATATATATATATATATATATATATATATATATATATATATATATATATATATAGACTTATATGTAATATACTGAGTTCGTGTAAGTCAGTAAATTTTCATATACCAATAGGTTTTAAGCCAAAAATGGTTGACTTAAGGATTAAGCTACAAAATTGGTTCATCAAGGTAAATGTTTCTCGCATGCTTTTCCCGTTAGGGACCCCCCGGCTTTTTTCTTTCTATTCAAAAAATGCTACATTGCCTAAAGTGTGTTTATTCATAAAGTCTGAAGAAATGTTGGTTTTTGGAAATTTTCAAGCGATATAATGCTTGAAATTGTCGAACTGGACATTGAAACAATTGTAACGTAAAATGAAATACATTTTTTGTTGCCATCAACACCTTGTCTTGAAGTCTTGATTTTTCACACACAGTATATATATATATATATATATATATATATATATATATATATATATATATATATATATATATATATATATATATATATTAAGTTACGAAAAAATATATAAAGTTAATTACTATATGTATTTTCATAACTTACTACTTTGCTCTACTTAAGTATTGAGCATTGTTGAAATGCCGAAAATAGATACATATAATCTCATCTAGATACATGAAATAATAATAATAATAATAATAATAATAATAATAATAATAATAATAATAATAACGAAATATGTAGGTTGTAGAGAAGTAGTAACTTTTCGAGATGGCCTATTGAAGCCATCTTCAACTGGTCTCCATGCATTCCAGTACTATTTGATGTACAAAATACACCATATCTATAAAAAATGGTCGTCTGTGTGTGATGAAAAGACGCAGTTTTCGTGAGGTCAGTCTGTTAATATGGTATAATGATACCACGGTTGATCTTAAGGAGTAAAACTTGAACAAAGCTCCTTCCGTTGATGAGTAGATGCACAGAGGGCATTGCAGCTTCGCGGACGGAAAACCATTCTTGACAACAGGAAGGTGCACTAAAGTTTTGTTCTCAATCATCGTTTTTTTTTTAATTTTTTTTTTTTACTCTGGATTTTTTTACAAGCATTGTTAAATAATCTTAATGGAGTAGGGAATGAATATGCTTATCATCAGCATCTTTCTCTATCGAGCGAAGAAAATAATTTGTTTTTATAATAAACTAATTTTATTTGATATGCAGACCTTATGAAACAGTTGTAAACACGATGAGTTGGTTTGGATGTAAATAAAATGGTATGATAAGTTTCAAATAAGTATATATATGCATAAATTCTATTTAAAACAAAGTATTTAGATTATATATTGTAACTTTTGGGAATCATTTGCATCTTTATAAATTTAATTTAAAATGTCATATATATATATATATATATATATATATATATATATATATAATAGTAATAACAGTAATAACAATAGAGATATAGTGCTTTAATATCAACTGAAAAATCTTAAAATAAGCAATTATTTAATATGAATTGTAAAAACCGCAAAATATTATTCAGTTTTTACAATTCATATTAAAAGAAGTGCTAATTTTTATAATTTCCAGTTAATATTGAAGTAGTATGAAAACGTGAATTATTAAAAAATTATATTCTCGTTTCACAGAGAGAGAGAGAGAGAGAGAGAGAGAGAGAGAGAGAGAGAGAGAGAGAGAGAGAGAGAGAGAGAGAGAGAGAGTATAGGTATTTATTTTCCCATTAAATCTGTGTTTAATATGTAAATTAATATAAATAATAAATAAAACACAAAAATTAACTCTTCACTCAACTTTTTCAAATGTTTATTTTTAAATTTTGTATTTTGAATAAATAAATCAGATAAAACTGCATAATTATGAATATTTGCGTGTCATGGATGCATGGAAAAAAAATCCCAAAATAGAAATAAACAAAAAGAATACGTTTTTCTTGTATAACGACGTGTCATAAACATTTATGGAAAACATGTTACATGTTTCGCAATTTAGTTTTCTGATCAGTTTGGGTTTATATTGAACTGTATATAAAAACGTTAAGGATTTTATTATTACTCGCTCCCCCACCCCCTCTCCCTCCCTTTAGCTCTTTCTCCCTCACACGCACATATCTATCTATCTATCTATCTATCTATCTATCTATCTATCTATCTACCCTCCTTTCTTTTCACAATTACACAGGTTTTCTATATTTTACGCCCTTTCTCGCTTTCTCTCTTTCTTAGACTCTATGTCTTCCTCTTTCTCTTTCTTTTCCCCCTTCTCTCTCCGCCTTCGTATCTGTATTGCATCTCCGCCATATTTCTCTCCCAACTCTCCCTCTCTTTTGCTCTCTCTCTCTCTCTCTCTCTCTTTGAAACTGATTGACTTGTTGAATGATTCAGACCACAAGATATTTACGATTGCTTTTCTCAATCCTAAAGTGCAGATAGACTTCATACCGCGCTTGCTGATTGGTTATCATAGCGTTCCCTCGTCTTCCGATTGGTCAAAAATTAGGCCAAATAAAACCTTTTTTCTTTTTTCTTCAGTTCTCAGTAGTAAATACTTGTTTTTTTTTTCTTTCTTTCTTTACGAGAAATGTGAATCATATTATCGTTTATTTTAGTAGATGCTTGTATATTGGTCAAATTTTGAAGGGAAATTTAATTTCAATTTTGTTCATGGTAAAGAGGTTCCCAGCTAATTACGAAAACACCCACGCATTTCATTAAATTGAAACCCAGGCGCAGGTTTAAAACCCGGAAGCAATTGAAAATTAATCACAGTTATCTTCGGGAAAGAAAATATGTGTATCTTTGATAAATTAGGGTGTTCCTTTTGTTTAAGAAATAAAAATCCACCATAATACTTGATTTTTGCCTTTAAATGAAGAATGAAGACAGGAATAATTTTATAATCAGAAGTTTAAAGGGTTCAAAATCATATTCAAATTTTGAAGAATAACGCATGTCCGCGTGTTTAATCTTGATTTATGTATAGAAGAATATCCGACTCAGGACGGGTAAGATTAATTCCCCAAACAGAACCGTTTTACACTACTTTTGTGCGTTTCTACGTATACTAGAATGAATATATGATATATATGAATGAATATATAATATATACTAGAATATGATATATACGAATATATGATGTTACTAAACTTTATGTCTAGAATCCTTATTCCATTTTTAATAAAAATCCTATATATAGTAATTTCTAAAGTCTTAAAATTAAGCGTTCTTACGAAGAACTTAGGATTCAAGAAATCTTACTAATTTCTAATGATTGCTGATTTCTAATGATTATGAATAAGATTCAATGCAAATCTGAAATATTTTAATCTTCAAATGGGAGGTTATTCTCATATCTGCGACCTAAAAATCTTAAAATACTCTAATAAAATTTAAGTTTGGGGAATATTTATCGATTGCTATTAAATATATATTTATTAATTGCTATTAAATATATATTTATTAATTGCTATTAAATATATATTTATCAATTGCTATTAAATATATATTTATTAATTGCTATTAAATATATATTTATCAATTGCTATTAAATATATATTTATCAATTGCTATTAAATATATATTTATCAATTGCTATTAAATATATATTTATCAATTGCTATTAAATATATATTTATCAATTGCTATTAAATATATATTTATCAATTGCTATTAAATATATATTTATAAATTGCTATTAAATATATATTTATCAATTGCTATTAAATATATATTTATAAATTGCTATTAAATATATATTTATCAATTGCTATTAAATATATATTTATCAATTGCTATTAAATATATATTTATAAATTGCTATTAAATATATATTTATAAATTGCTATTAAATATATATTTATCAATTGCTATTAAATATATATTTATAAATTGCTATTAAATATATATTTATAAATTGCTATTAAATATATATTTATCAATTGCTATTAAATATATATTTATCAATTGCTATTAAATATATATTTATAAATTGCTATTAAATATATATTTATCAATTGCTATTAAATATATATTTATTAATTGCTATTAAATATATATTTATCAATTGCTATTAAATATATATTTATCAATTGCTATTAAATATATATTTATAAATTGCTATTAAATATATATTTATTAATTGCTATTAAATATATATTTATTAATTGCTATTAAATATATATTTATCACTTGCTATTAAATATATATTTATCAATTGCTATTAAATATATATTTATAAATTGCTATTAAATATATATTTATTAATTGCTATTAAATATATATTTATCAATTGCTATTAAATATATATTTATAAATTGCTATTAAATATATATTTATCAATTGCTATTAAATATATATTTATTAATTGCTATTAAATATATATTTATTAATTGCTATTAAATATATATTTATTAATTGCTATTAAATATATATTTATTAATTGCTATTAAATATATATTTATCAATTGCTATTAAATATATATTGTTAAAATTTGACATAAATTGAAGGTATCTAAATTTTCACTGAGGGTTTTTCTACCCGTTTATATGAAACTAAAACTAAATATAATCCACACTTGGACCCCTTAGCAGATGTGATTCAAAATGCACAATGATTGACTAGTTTAAAAGTAAATCCTGTATATACAGATGTTTATTATCTCAACAAAGATGGCAATAATAAATAACGCGTTGATAAAGCTTTTCAAAATCACAAATAAAAAGCCATTTGCACTTATTTTTTAAGAAGAAAAGTCAATCATTGTATCCCATCTATGCCCTCTTAACATTATTTTTCATGCGGTCCTGTCGAATTTCTCATGGTTCTCACACTGCACACTTTTGTAATATGCTCTCCCAATTTCCTGAAGAAGGCATCAATTTCACCGAAACTTCACATGAATTTAATAAAGCCATAAGTTTCGTTTGCAGATTTCATTGCGGATTTGTTCGTTCGATTTGTTTTGCTAACTGGACATTGTAAAAATAAATACTTCTGTGGCGGGAAATATAGCGAACATTGCTCACAATAACAATATTTTCATACTAATATGCACACACACACACACACACACACACACACACACACACACACACACACACACACACACACACACATATATATATATATGTGTGTGTGTGTGTATACGTGTGTGTGTATGTGTATGTTTGTGTGCCTACGTGCTTGCAGGTGTGTGACGGCGTATACTCACATACGCATACGAACAGACACACAGTAACACACATAGTCATGGATATATACACACGAAAACATATAAATCCTCACCAAACACGCAGACACAATACACAGAGAGAGAAAGAGAGAGAGAGAGTGAGAAAGAGAGAGAGAGAGAGAGAGAAAGAGAGAGAGATAGATATGCACACATTTGTACACACAGTAACATACGTACATATCTACACACACACACATGCACGCATATATACACATGCATACACAAAGACACACACTACACGCACAGGAACGCCCACGTACACAAACCGAAACATATACACACAAGTGCGCACACACACACACACACTTTCGCTCACAATTACGCAAACGTAATTTTTACTACGCATTTTCTCGCGCATGCGTAATGCAACAAAAACAAATGATTTTTCCCGCCACGGAATTCTTCATTTCGATCCATCCAGTTTGCAAACCAAAACAAAACGAATGCAGGATGTTGCAATTTGTATAATCAAAAATAAAACAAAAAATAATAATAATTCTTACAATTACACCTCAGACCATCAATCCTAAGATTACAAAGATTTTATACCCTTGTGAGACAATTCTTAGACATTGCTACTATTGGGGTTCAGTTAATAAAACCTGGCGTAATGTTGATATCTGTGTGGTGCGCTGAATTAATGTTCAAATAAATAATTAAAAATTTATACCTTTTATATACCTTTAAAAGGTTCACAGCATAATTTTTAAAAGGTTCACAATGAGAATAATTTTTTAAAACTCACTTTTACTATTTTCATAGTAAACTTATAAAAATTATACATATATATATATATATGTAGATATATATATGTATATATATATATATATATATATATATATATATATATATGATTTTAAAAGGTTCACAGTTATAATAAAAGAGTAAGTTTTAAAAAATTATATATATATATATTTAAATTAACTCTTATTAACATTGTGATCCTTTATGAATTATATATGCATTTATATATATATGTGTGTGTGTGTGTGTGTGTATGTGTGTATGTGTATGTGTATGTATATATATGTGTGTGTGTGTGTGTATGTGTATGTATATATGTGTGTGTGTGTGTGTATATATATATATATATATATATATATATATATATATATATATATATATATATAGAGAGAGAGAGAGAGAGAGAGAGAGATAGATATATAGATAGATAGATTGCAACAAGCCAAATGGTTCATATAATATTACTAAACAAGAGATTATTTTGTTCGCGCGGTTGGAAATAAAAATCCACCAAGTGAAAAATATAGCATATATAGCAACACAATTATTGTGAACACACGCGCGTGCGCGGATGCATATATTCTGGTGACTGTATGTTTCTTGATGTTATTTGTGCTATGTTTACGCATCGGCAGTAACCCCCTTCCATATGCATATTAATAATATCCTCGTTGCCCAACGTCGTTCGTTTCCGTGTTTGCGTACATGCGCACTTAGGCAGAGGATAAAGCATGTGGGGAAGGGGCATTCATACGCAGTAGGAGAGGACGAGGATGTCGGTTTGATTCACGGGAGGGGGGTGATATATACGGAGGAGGGGCGATGGGAGACGGTGTAAGTTTACGCGTGCGCAGTGCACCCGCATCGATGCGTAAATAAGTTCGATTCCTTTCGATGGGACAAACATGCATTTTTAAAAGAATAGAGAAAAAGAGAGCGAGAAAGAGAGGGAGAGAGGAAATAAATACTTTTTATAAGAAAAAAAAGTGAAAATTTGGGAAGAGAAAGCACCTTATAACGAAAGACAAAAAACAAAAAAACAGAAATGAGTAACAGTAAAAAATATGCCAAAAAATGTCCTAAGAAGGGACACAAATATAGAATTGACTGAAAAAAGAAGTTTTGGCAATTTTTGTTTGTGTTTTCTTTTGTTCTAGCAATTTTTTACTTTCTGTTAAATGAATTTACTCATTAGAAAATTAGAAAAATACTAGAAAAATGAAATTATTGAATTGACAAAGACGGAAATAATTGCCTAAAATTTAAAATAAAAAAAGAAGAAAAATAAAAGAAAAAATTTTCAAAGAAAGAAAACTGACTTACAAAACGAAATAAAGATATACAAATTGATAGATAGATAGATAGATAAATAGAAAACTGACTTACAAAACGAAATAAAGAATTTACTGAAAAGAAAGAATGAAATGTATGAGAAAGAAAATTGTTAGTTTTTGTTTTAATCTTAATTGAGACAACCGAGTGATCAGAAGATCCCAGCGGAGACATAACGGCGAATGAGCATAGTTCAGGCAGGTGGTTAGAAAGATATTTAGCTTGCAAAGTGCCCATCAGCATCGTGAATGCGTTCGTCAGCAATCATAGGCAGGGAGAAATCATGACAGAATCTCCTTTCATATTCTTGTTCGTGTGGACAGCCATTCGGGTTGTGAACGTTGAAATCTCTATAGATGAGAATGCTGGATGAGGAATAGGCAGTCAGGATGTGGTTAATTTGTTCCACGATACTCTCAAAGGTGACCTCCATCATTGTGGGGACGGTATAGAGCAAATAAGGAGGTAGTGCTGGAAATGCTACTCGAAAGTACATGTAAGGTAGTTTGCAATCTACTGTGGAGATATCTCTGCCGCAAGAGAAGACACCCTTTCCGTAAGTACACATTCCATGTCCATGGCGGTCTTTTGGGGGGAGGTTTGGATGTTAAGTTAGAATAACCTTTGATCGAGATATTGTCCAAGGAAACAGTTGAGTCAATGCTGGTTTCGTAAAGGAGCAGCAAGTCAGATTTGATCTCCCTTAATCTGGAAGGTTGGAACATATACGCCTGATGTTAGAGAAGGAAACTTTATGTAGAGGTTCATATTGCATATTGAGGTTCTTGCGTTTGACCTTTTTAAAATTGATTTTTTTTATGCTGAGGTTTGAAAATTTTGTTAAAAAGGTCAACAGAATTATTTACAGAAGAGTGAAAAGAAAAAGAACAGAAAGTAAAGGGGTTTGTTGATCACTGATAAGCCTTAACATTTGCCACTAATACGGCATCAAGAAGCTTCAGCAGAGACTAATGCATGGTTAAGATTCTTTTCACCAAATGGCAATACAGCAGCTCCGATACTTTGCACCTGCTGATAGGACAATCTCCTTGAGAGTTACACTAAGGTTCGTGCTCCTGACTATCATACGAATAACGTCAGTCGAGTTAAAACGTGGCTACCGTAATATGATGGCCTAGCGACGACTATAATTTAGTCTGGTGACGTCATGAACATCAGTCTGTTGAAATTTGGTCACGTGTCTCATGACTAAACCGGAAGTTGGTTTAAAGTTTTGAAGGGTTAAATAAATTTAAACATGCCGTCGAGATGTATAGTTCCAAAATGCCGAGGTAACTACGAAAATGGACCAAAAGTTACCGTGTTTTCATTTCCCCCCCCCCCCAAAAAAAAAGGAAATAATTTACCAGTGGATTAATGCAACAAAAAGAAAGGATTTTACTCCATCTAAATATAGCAGAGTAAGTGTTAAAATGTTTGAGATATTAAAAAAACAAAACAAAAAAAAAACGCGCCTTTTTTATTTATTTTTTTTTTAGAACGTATTTTAAAATAAAAATGAAAGTATGTATATAAAAAATGAATGTTACATGTAATTTAAGTTATGTGCTGAAATAATAAATTATTATTTAGAAACTTATTTAAAATGGGGAGTATGATGAAAGTATTATGTACTTTCACCTAACAATTTAATAAAAGCGATATCGTAAAAACGGAATTCCTTGTTTAAATAATTCTAAATAAGAAAAATCATTTATCTTTTTAGTTCAACTATTTTACTGTGTAATATTTATATCAGCGTGAAATAGATTAAACTTTTTTTTAAAGTTTATGACCGTTTTTGTTATCCCAAAAACTTAATAATTATGTGTGGTAAATGTCGTGGCCCTGTAGGTGTCAGAATTTTGGAGAATATACTTAAAAAAAAAAAACTATTAAAATTGTTTTAAAAAATAATAGAAATATTATTTTTTATTAAAAAAAAAAGTGTTTACAAAATGCCAGCAATAAAATATAATATTTCTATTATTTTTTAAACAATTTTAATAGTTTATTTTGGAAGTATATTCCATAAAGAAAATAAACAACCCGTTTTTCAGTTAAACTAATTTATTGTTCGTTTTTCAGTTAAACTAATTTATTGTTCGTTTTTCAGTTAAACTAATTTATTGTTCGTTTTTCAGTTAAACTAATGTATTGTTCGTTTTTCAGTTAAACTAATTTATTGTTCGTTTTTCAGTTTTGATTTTTAAAATATTGTTTTTTTGATTTAAAAAATATTTATTGTTCATTTTTATTTATTTCTATTGAATAAACTTCAGTTTCATACAAATCAAATCGTATTCCTTTTCTTTTTAAACTTTTTAACAACTTTTCTCCCTTTCAATTCGTTTTTTAATATTAATATTTTTATTATTAATATTGGATGAGTTTCAGTACAAAGTATCATGTTTATCTTTTTTAATCCAATTTTGAAGTTTTCTAACGCTTTCTGTAAAAAATGCCTGCTCATTATCGACAGTCTGTGTTCCACTTATCTTGCTTGCTAGGACCTATGTCGATGACGTCATTTTTCAGCTGACAGGCCATCTATGACGATGGTCACGGTTAAAACCTCCAGCACTCTTACCAGTGACATGGCAACGAGAGTAGGAGTAGAGATAGAGAGAAAGAAATTTTTTAGGAGGTTCCCTCCACCTCCAATAATTACTCATACAAAACTGTTGACCGGGATGACAGCATTTTCTCCCTTCCCTTTTGTCAGATACATCGCTCATAGGAAATAAGGACTGAGGGGTAAAATAGGGGGTGCGAGAGCTACAAGACTGCCGAAAGGGCACCCACAATTCCTTTTTCTACTCTCCATATATTTAATTTAAAATAGAGTAGAGTGGAATTATCCTAGTATAATTCGTACGACCAAGAAAGATCTTCTATGCTCATTCGTCCCGAAAGACTAGTAACTTCTTGTCTCTGCAACGTTACTGTCGAAACGCGTAACTTTACGAATTCTACTTAGAAAATTCTACGTTACTTAATTGTTAAGCGTTAAATTAACCGATATGTACATGCTCACCTCTAAATACAATCAGAGCAAAGTAAAGCAATTAAAATGTTACAAAGACATCAGATGTAATCATTTAAAAGTCATGCATGTTATACAATTTGAAGTTATATAATTTGGTATACTTTTTTTTTTAGTAAAGTTATTTAAAGTAAGTCTGTAATTCTTAAAGATCTTATGATTGGCGGTCATGTTTGATTGCTAGAGTGTAGTGTGAGTGTTGACGCTTGGAAGGGAAATAGGCTGAAATAGGAGGTGCACGTGTGATCGACTTTATTATCAACGCAAACATATGTTAAGTAACGTACGGTTGAATTTGGTAAAAGAAAGAAAAGAAATAGGGGTGATCTCCCTTAATATTGATTGATCATAAAGTCGGGATTCGGTGTTTCGACTGAAAATCGATCAACACCACGATGGTATTTTTGTCACGGTTTCTTAACTTTATATAAAAAAAATCATGACATAGTGATTCATAAGTAGTATGGTTTTAGAGTTAGGGTTTAGATGGGGACGAGGTGAAGAGCAGAGATAAATACAATTTTCGTTGATTATATAATGTTAGTAAAATACACGGGAGGGAGTGTGTTTTATCGTTAACATTCGGATGCAAACTTAGTTGAGAATTTCTTGGCAACAATAGCCGCTTGACAACGTCTCCGTGTTTCTCCCAATCCCATGTGTCTAGCGACAGGCGGAGTTTCTATGGACCGAGTTTCTTTGTACCCCCCTATCTGTGGAACACATTGCAGCGAAACAGTTTCATGCTGATTACAACTCGGTTGTCTTCAAATCCAATGTTTATAAATTCCTGTCATAGATTGTTCAAACGCTTGCCAATATCAATACTACCATAGCATTCCTCATCCTAATCATTTTTGCTTCATTATTACCTTTATGCTCGAATATCTCCTTGATAAGCAAAAAATAAGGCTTGTCGCTCATTTATGTGATAATTTGTGTATACCTTTTTGGAAAATCTGAGAGAGTTTCGTTCTCATTCGTGCAGTTTCTACCTATCAATCCTACATACAAAAGAATTATTATATATATTATAATAATTATTAAATACCTACATATATATAGTTTATTTCCTAATATTATGTTCGGGTGTATTTACGTCTATGTACGATATTAAATATCTTTAAATGTCTCGCTTGTTTTCTTCTGAGAAGTTCAACGTTGGATTTTGATGTGCACCTGTGTATCAGCTCTAGACGAAAACCGTGAAAACATTTTTAAAAAATAATTAAAAAAAAACTTTTATAAAAGCTGTTTTATAATGCACGCATATACTTGAAAATGAATATTTCTTATCCTATGATTTGCTGAACGAAACAGCTGATTTGAGTTCTTGTCCAATCGAGAATCGATACGTAAAAACAACATTCGCTGCTGCTGTTACTTCTAGCAGATTCACCTGTAAGGAAGGTTGCACTCTTTATATGCCACAGTTTGATCTTTTTGAAAATGTGTGGATTGTTTCGAAAAATTGAGAATTTTGCTTAATTATTCAAATGCCGTGCATATGGGAAATATTTAAATTTTCAGAGACTGTTTCCCTGATGAACTCTTACAAGAAAATTAAAATAATCAAATCGTTATGAAATTTTGTGAATCTTTCTTAATGTCCAATATGTATAGTTTAAATTACATATAAATGACAGATACTTGAATTTTCCGAACGGGTCACTCATATGATACAAACTATAACTAAAATATCTCAAGTAAACTACTGATTAAAAAAAAATAATCGTTGTAATTTTTCAAGATTGACCATTGAAAACGGATGCACAGAGATATCTTGTAGTATCATTTTTGTCTTTGTGACATTGATCAAAGTTAAATATCGAATGAATCAACAAGTCCTGGGACGTACACCAGAAAGAACAGCTTGATACAAGTTATGCACCATTCAACATGACTATGACATTTCTACTGTTAAATACTATGAAAACGGAGCTATTAAACTTGACATAGCAATATCTTTATTACCTTTTTTCACCTCAAGCCAGGCATATTGGAACGTAAGGGGCATTATTTGGGATCGTGTCTACTAGAAGACTGGGGAGTTGAGCTGCGAAATGTCTGTTCACATTACATTTAAACTTTTGCAGGTCAGTACAGTCAGGTAAGCAGGAAACGGAGAGGGAATCTCAAAGTGAGCACCCTCGACAAACCCGATAGGCTGCTAAATCCCACCCCCACACTGTAGAGATCTCTAGATGTAAAAGATCTTTCTACTCCAATAGTTTCTTCCCCAGAACCGCTTGACTTTGGAATTCCATTCCAGGTCCCTGCTTCCCCAACAGTACTGACGTGGAGAAGTTCAAGTGTAACGTGAACCGACATCTTGATGCCCAAATCCCTACATAGTACCCCAGTAGTTGTTGCCCCTGGTAGTAGCCCCCTACACCAAAGTGGCAATTTGCCTTGTTTGGGGTGAAAATGTAAAAAAAAAAAAAAAAAAATAGCAGTCATTAAAAGTAACGGTTAGAATATTTTAAAAGATTTCTCGGTTGAAATGTCAGCGGGTGAATGTACACGGGTGAATGTACGCGGGTGAATGTCAGGTATCTGGCAGGATGCCCCATCCTCAGTTGAATAAAATGGTTGAATTAAAAAAAAAAAAAGAATAAAAAGAAAAAATCTGTTTTGAATGAGGCCATGTTTTATTTTGATAATTTCCAGTGTGCACGTTTTGGGGAAGTTGGATATCACCCACATTAAGAAAAATAAAGACTTTATTTGTGTAAAAAAAAATGTTTTGCTGACTGTATATAAAAATAGAAGCTATAAGTGATTTGGAAAAATTATGTAGTTATATAATCTTGTACCCGCCGGAGACGAGTGATTCAGTTAGTAAACAATGATGTCAGGGTAGGGTGAGGTGTAGAGGAACGGGGTCTGAAATAAAGCACGCGCGTGACCGACTTGATTACGGAAACAAAAGAGAAATGGTAGGGGAGAGGTGGATAATTATAATAGAAAGTAAAAAGAAAATGGTCGTTCGAAAATAATGTGTATTCGTTCGATTTTCACTTTATTTTGTCTTTCTGTTCGTTGTATAATATCGATTCATCAAGATGTTTTGATCACGTGTGGCGGGAAATCTGCACGAGACACGTTCTCAACATTTATCTCTTTTCACCTTTCCTTCTTTTCCCCCTTTTTTTATTGCTTTCTTCTTTTTCTTTAGTTTCTCCATTATTTTTTTCTTCTCTTTGTTTTTCTCTTTTTTTCCTCTTTTCCTTTCATCTTATTTTGGTTCAACTTTGTTTTGTATCTTGTTTCTTTCTTTCCGTTATTTCCTTTCTTCTTCATTTCTTCTCTTGTTTATTTGTATATCTTTTCATTCTTCCGTTCTTATTTTCTTTCTTTCTTTCTTTCTTTCTTATTAGTTTATTTTCTTATTCTTTCTTTCCTTATACCCTTCATCTTTTTTAAAATCTTCTGTTAGTTTTATGTAGTCATGGCAAAAAATGAAAAAAGAAAACAAGTTCTTTTTTAATGAATTAAAATCTATTAAAAATCCATTATCTTGAGCAACTTTTTTTTCCAGAAAGATAAAAGCCTGAATTTTATCATATGAAAAGCAGAATAATATAAAACTTTTTTTATTATTTTTAATAGAATTTTAAATTTAAAATTTTCAAAAAAAAAAAAAAAAAAAACACACACAATTCACCGCGGTTTTTGTCTCGATGGGTAATATATTTAAATATCTCTTAAAAAAAAGGTTTTTGAATCAATCAATTTGAACTTTTTTATATATAAATAAGATTTAGGGTGATTTGCTTTAAGAATATGTAAAAATATTATTACATAAGTACCTAAATTTCAAATAATTCCATCTTTTATCTCAATATATAGAAATCACGTGGCGAAATTAAAAAAATCCAAAATTTAACGTTTCTTTTAAAGAAAAGAAATTACGGCGGGCTTTACAAGAAAAATAAATTCATTTAGTCCTATTGTTTGTTTTGCTGATTAGGGGAAGAATAAGAGTTTAATTTTTTTTTTCACAAACTGTATATATATATATATATATATATATATATATATATATATATATATATATATATATATATATATATATATATATATATATATATATATATATATATATATATATATATATATATATATATATATATATATATATATATAGGGCCAGGTAAAAAGATCTGACACATTTGTAGCTTTAATAAAAGGCAAATAAAGTAAAGAAAAAACTTTTTGTTTTTGGAAAAAATATATAATGCCATTTTTTTCATGTGATGTCAGTTTGTCTTGTTTTTTATAATGCTATTGTTTTTCGTTTCTTTTTCGGTTGCTGACATGAATTGAACTGATGAGCATCGCGCTTTCATTGAGGAAATGTTTATCAAAACAAACGAATCTGTAATTGCAAGACAACGAGAGTTCCGTTAGCACTTCAATCTTAGTAGACATGATATCGTTCCAGCTCGAAACACGATCTTTTTATGGATTACCAACTTCAGAGCTACTGGATCTGCATTGAAACGAAAATCAACCGGTCGACCTCGCACTGCCAGAACTTCAGAAAATGTGGCAACGGTAAGAATTTCAGTTCAGCAGTCTCCATGTCGTCTGACATTTAAACGCGCCTAGGCTCTTAGGCTTTCCGAAAGAAGTTTACGAAAAATTTCTCATAATAATCTTCAAATGTATCCATAAAAAATTATGTTGATACAAGAACTCAGCGAAAGAAACTGAAACTCGCCGAGCATTGTGTTTGGAAACAACATGACCCGCATGCAGCAGTTGTGTTGTTCAGTGACGAGGCGCAGTGAATAAGCAAAACTTCAGATAGTGTCGGAGAACAACCTTCATGAGTTGTATGAATGGCAGGTGACTGTATGGTGTGCTGTGACAGAATTCGGTATATGGTGTCCGTACTTCTTCGAAGAAGACAACGTTACCGTGACTGTAAATTCTGATCGATATTGTGAAATGCAAGAGACTTTTCTCAGACCAAAATTGAACATGCTCCACGATATGGACAAGGTTTGGTTTCAACACTTCTCGACCTGCGATTTGTATTTGGAGGGAAATATTCCCTGGTCATTTGATCTCATTGTGTGGTGACATCGGTTGGCCCGCCCGTTCACCTAATTTAAATCCGAGCTATTTTTTCCTCTGAGGATACCTCAAGTCAAATGTATACATTATTCGTTCTCTGTCTATTGAACAACTTAAAGATGCAATTCGTCACAAAATTACAACCATTCCACATGAAATGACTCACCGAGTTATAGCGTGACCATCGTCATAGATGGCCTGTCAGCTGAAAAATGACGTCATCGACATAGGTCCTAGCAAGCAAGATAAGTTGAACACAGACTATCGATAATGAGCAGACATTTTTTACAGAAAGCGTTATAAAACTTCAAAATTGGATTAAAAAAAGATAAACATGATACTTTGTACTGAAACTCATCCAATATTAATAATAAAAATATTAATAATAAAAAACGAATTGAAAGGGAGAAAAGTTGTTAAAAAGTTTAAAAAGAAAAGGAATACGATTTGATTTGTATGAAACTGAAGTTTATTCAATAGAAATAAATAAAAATGAAAATTAAATATTTTTAAATAAAAAAAACAATATTTAAAAATCAAAACTGAAAAACAAACGATAAATTAGTTTAACTGAAATACGAACAATAAATTAGTTTAACTGAAATACGAACAATAAATTATGTTAACTGAAAAACGAACAATAAATTAGTTTAACTGAAATACGAACAATAAATTGGTTTAACTGAATAACGAACAATAAATTGGTTAACTGAAAAACGAACAATTAGTTTAACTGAATAACAAACAATAAGTTAAAAATTAAATTCAAACAAATGTTAGCATAAACAAAGTTACTAAGGCAGAAATATTTCAAACGTTGAATATTAAAACTTTTCAAAAATCTGTTGTAGAATTTAATTAAAAGTTTGAATTTTTCTTTTTCTGATATTTTTTTTTCTAATATTGTCATTCTCTTTGCGACAAAAATTGTTTATAAGGGAATTCGATGAACTCCATATCAGCATTTTTTTTCAATTTGTTGAATAGTGTGAACCTCATCACAAGAGTCAACATGAAATAATCGATTTTGATCAGCCAAAATATTTAAAGTTATGTACATGGCTAATTTTCTCTGATGAATCGAATGTAAAAAAGAATCACATTTTGTAAGTTTGTTAATAACTATATAATTATATAAGACAAAATTATTAGTTATATCATTCGGGTATAGCAGAGAACCTCTGTTAATACCCTGAAAGTAGCTGTTTAATTCAGCTATTTCTTCAACAGCCTCTCTCCCGGATATTAAATTTTTGCAGCTATTTCAGTTTTTTGAAAACTGCATGACAGCAATAACCTGCTAAGTATAATATAACAGGAAGTACTTCCTTGCATTGATTAACATCATCTTCTGTTACATATATGTTAAATTTATAAACATGTAACTCTTGCTCCCTTGTCATTTCATCCCAGTTAGTTTCTTTAAAATTTTTCAATTCAATAGTTCGATTATGAATTGATAAGCTCAATTTTAAAACTGACAACATTCTGAGTTTTTTTTTTCACATTCATACACCTGACTTATCGATATATTATACTGATCTCCACTAAGTTGTCGATACTGGCCAAACCTTGCCTCAAGGTTATCTGTCTGAAACTTTCCTGGTAATATATACACCATGTTCAGTACATTTATACAATATTTAATCAATTCTAAAATTTCGTAAGTAGTATGGTGGAAAGCACTATATGTTTCCTTTGTTAACTTTCAGGAATGCTATTCCAAGTTTCTAACCAGTCACAGAACACATTTATTAAACTATAATTATCACTATTTAATGTAAGTGGATTAGCATATTTATTACGAAGTCGACAACCTTTATATGGTGTTTTCACATTCAGTATTGTCCAGCAAATATAAAATATTTGAATGTATTCTGCGATTTCTGCATAATTTGGCAAGCATTCCTGTTTTCCTAAGATTAGCAAATCTTGAATAGTATATTCGTTAAAAAGTTGCAAAATCAAATTAACATTTCGCCTGTCAAAAGTAGTCGGAGAAAGAGCTTTTGAAGTCAACTTATAGCAATATTTCACAAGTGATTGAGATTCTAGGGCATAAAGTTTATGTAAACTAGAAAATGGAGCACTTTGGATATTATCTAATTCATGGTTTCCATTATAACAAAACTTTGGGAACATCATGCATTTACGTTCATCTTTCTGGCTAAGCCAATTGTTTCTAATGCATTTTAATATATGCACTGAGTCGAATAAGAAGAAAAGAGGGCTAGACGTTCTAACTGGATGTGGATATACAATTGAAAGCTTTGATGGGCTACAAAAGAAAGACATAGCTTTTTTATTTATTGCATTATTATCTGTTATAACAGATAATACCTTAAACCCTATATCTTCTAAGCCAATTATTACACGTTTACTTATGTCAAATGAGTTCTCAGCTAGAAGACATAGTTGGCATAACATGCACAACATCATTATATTGTGAGAATACACTGCTAAGCATAAAAGCAAATGCACTTGTGACAGGTTCATTGCTATTGTTAGCTAAGCCAACAATATTACCACCTTTATAATCAAGATAAGGTTTGAGATGCATTTCATCAACAAGTAAAGATACTGTGATGTCATTCTGCATTAGTAACTTGAACTTACTTTTAATATATATGAGAAAATTGTTATCGTGTTGTTCAATGACAGGATTCATAGAAGTTGATAAGGTTAATCTTGGAATAATTGAATAGCATGGTAAAATTACATTTTTAGTGTCTCTTAACAGTCTGTACCCTCTAGGGGAGCAGTTATATAATAAGGAAGAAAATACCATCATTTCACTCGAATAATTAACCTTATTCATTGTTATTATGTTAATTTGTTCATATATGAACTTAATGACATTAAAATATTCAAATGATTCATCTTGCACTAATAGCAAAAATGAAAGATTAATTTTAATAAAGAACTTATATTAGAAGTTTTCATTTCCTGTTCTTCGATGCCCATTTTTTCATGTTTTCCATCAAAATCTGCAGAGTATTTTCCTCTGTTACATGTTTAGGAATTCTATACCCCCTTATAGCACCCATTTCCACATCACTACAGAATACTCTAACAGCCAAGTCCGGTTCAATCACCATAGACATTTTTATTTTGGGGCATCTCTTTATATGGCATATGATGATGGTATTGTCTTGCCTAATAAAATTCCAATAATTTTTATCTATAAACGTTAATTTGTTTTCTAAATCATCAATATTATAGAAAGTTTTACGTTTCCGTAACTCTAACTCGTCAGCAACACTTTCACATAATGCACGCTTAAGAGCAGAATTTTCTAAACGTATTTTCTTTGCGTTAAGAGACTCTCTAAAAGTGGTTGATGACGATAAATAGGAGTGACAGTTTGGTAATATTCGAGGAATAGCACAATCCTTTAGGGATTTTTTAATTTAACACTAATTGTCTTTCCAGTCCTTTTATCAAATGCTGATGCCTCTCGCTGTATGTCTTCAGGTCGAAAATGAAGTTCACATACCTAAAGAAATAATTTAAAAGAAAATCGTACCATGTTTGGCTTAATACAAAAAAAAAAGAAAAGAAAATTACATGACAAAAAACGATAAAATAAAAAAATAAGGTAAATGTGCAGAATTAGTCCACCTTCGAAAAATCCGTTTAAATTACCACTTTTATAGGTTTTCGGGGATGCTGAAAACGAAAATGACGTTTAAAATTACGGCAAACTAGTAGTTTCCAAGATATAAAGAGATGTTAGTTAAAAAGGGGTGGGGTAATTTAACCTAAAACGGCTACTCACTTCACGGCCAATTTTTTTTTTTTTTTACATGGGCAACGAGCAATTTTTTTAAAATTAAATTTTCGCCTTAAACAAGGCGAAGTGCCTCTTTGATGCAGGAATGAACACAGCTAAACGTAAAATGAGCACCTACAGTTGACCCCCTCTCCCGGACAAAAATTCTGTTTACACTTTTTGAAAGGGGGTGCTCATTTTACGTTAAACTGTGTTCATTGTACGTTGACTCCCAACCCCAACATAAAGGTGGCCATGCTCATTTTTCTTCGCTTTTATTTGTTAAAAAGAAAGCGCCCTAAAAAAACGATGGCCATAAATGGGTACTCATTTTACGTTAAATTTTTATAGAAAAGTGATCTCCCATTTTTTAAAACTTCATATCTTTCTTCATATCTTGGAAACTACTCGTTTGCCGTAATTTTAAACGTTATTTTCGTTTACAGCGCCACTAACAGTATCAGAATTTTGAGGGAATTTTTGACAACCCTAGCACAAAACTGCGAATAACATATACAAAACTCGTAATTTCTCCGTTAAAAGTGGGTTGTTTATTTTCTTTATGGAATATACTTCCAAAGTAAACAATTAAAATTGTTTAAAAAATAATAGAAATATTATTTTTTTTTTATTGCCGGCATTTTGTAAACACTTTTTTTTAAATAACAAATAATATTTCTATTATTTTTTAAAAACAATTTTAATAGTTTATTTTGGAAGTATATTCTCCAAAATTCTGACACGACATTTACCACAAATAATTATTAATAAGCTTTTGGGATGACAAAAACGGTCATAAACTTTTTAAAAAAGTTTAATCTATTTCACGCTGATATAAATATTGCACAGTAAAATAGTTGAACTAAAAAGATAAATGATTTTTCTTATTTAGAATTATTTAAACCAGGAATTCCGTTTTTACGATATCGCTTTTATTAAATTGTTAGGTGAAAGTACATAATATTTTCATCATACTCCCCCTTTTAAATAAGTGTCTTAATAATAATTTATTATTTCAGCACATAACTTAAATTACGTGTAAAATTCATTTTTTATATACATACTTTCATTTTTATTTTAAAATACGTTCTAAAAAAATAAATAAATAAAAATAAAAAAGGCGCGTTTTTAAAATTTTTTTTTTATTTATTTTTTTTTAATATCTCAAACATTTTAACACTTACTCTGCTATATTTAGATGGAGTAAAATCCTTTCCTTTTATTGCATTAATCCACTGGTAAATTATTTCCTTTTTTGGGGAAATGAAAACACGGTAACTTTTGGTCCATTTTCGTAGTTACCTTGGCATTTTGGAACTATACATCTCGACGGCATGTTTAAATTTATTTAACCCTCCAAAACTTTAAACCAACTTCCAGTTTAGTCATGAGACACGTGACCAAATTTCAACAGACCGTTGTTCATAACGACACCAGACTACATTATATAGCGACGGCCATCATATTACGTTAGCCACGGTTATTGACAATTTTCGTGAACGCCTTTGACAGTGTGTGGACAATAACGGATCCCATGTGATTGATTAACATTTTTAAACCTAATGAAACAGAATGGCATTATATGTACTTTTCAAAAATAAAAAAAAAACAACACTTTTTTGTTTCTGTACTTTATTTGCCTTTTATTAAGCCAACAGATGTGTCAGGTCATTTTGCTTGACAGCACACACACACACACACACACACACACATATATATATATATATATATATATATATATATATATATATATATATATATATATATATATATCATGCAATTACAAATTCCGATACAATTACAGATTCCGACTCCGGTTCTTTTTAAGTTTCTAAATATAGAATAGAGTTGTTTTGTGTGTGTGTTGGAGGGAGGTCGTAAAAACATGTAATATGTGCATATATTTTTGCAAATGTAAAAAACATGTAATATGTGCATATATTTTTGCAAATGTAAAAAACATGTAATATGTGCATATATTTTTGCAAATGTAAAAAACATGTAATATGTGCATATATTTTTGCAAATGTAAAAAACATGTAATATGTGCATATATTTTTGCAAATGTAAAAAACATGTAATATGTGCATATATTTTTGCAAATGTAAAAAACATGTAATATGTGCATATATTTTTGCAAATGTAAAAAAACATGTAATATGTGCATATATTTTTGCAAATGTAAAAATACATATGTGTGACCTATAGATTGTAGTTTTACTGGTAATCATTCTTACATCTAGGCTTATTATTTGACTTTCAGCAAACATCAATAAATATTTATCGATTTCATTATTAATACAAGCCGTGAAAAATTAAGTTTTTAAACCAAAACAAAAAATAAAAACAATGAACAGAATCGTTTGGGTCATCAGAAAATAGAAAGTTTTTTTTTTCCAATACCGATTCCGATATCACAAAAGTTTCGATTTTTTACTCTCAATTCTGGTTTCGATTAATCGTCCAAACAGTAATTTGCAGGTTGACATCCGAAATGTCGCGTTTTTAGAATATTTTCTTTCTATTCAACGTTAAAAAGATGTTTTTAGAATTATGTAGTTATAAAAGTTTAAACAATCTTTTAGTTCAGTTTTATAAATAGACACAACCGGAATTGTGTTGTTATTTTTACATGAGCTGTAGATTGAGCTTTATTTAGAACTTTAAGATCGAGTTCTTTTCAGTCATTTTTTAGTCGTTTAAACATTGGCTGTATATTAGTACTTAATTTTTATGTACTTTCTGTCTTTTACCTTAAAAAAAAATGTCTGGAAAACTTCGAGTTACCTTTTAAATTCTCTGAATTTAGAATTTTTCACATTTCTTATTCACTATGTTTGCAAATGTAATCTGAATCCTTTTTGTGCCAAATTAACGCATTGACGACGCGTAAAAGTGTCTCCTTTCGTCCAAAATTTTTGTTAATAGCAAAATGGTTTCTCGAAATGATATATCTCTTGAATTTTATAGAACGCAATTAGCATACTTTTCTCCGAATTTTCCCAGCAAAAATCGAATTTTTTCCGTTGATCATGGGGGACCATCGTTCTTTCTTTTTTAAAGCTTCTCTCGTATCTACAAAAAATACTGCGAATGTGACTTCTTCTGGCTTATATCCAAATTCTCCAATTTCGTTAATTACAAAATCCTAAATAAAAGAATTAGTTACTTTTGTAAATTTCTCTTGCTAATTTTTCGAAGAGTCTTGTAAAAATAATTTTCTCTCCTTTGTATTTCTGGACTGTTTTCGATTATTTTCTTTTTTTTCTTTTATATTTTGGATATGTTTTGCGAATCTTTCTTCGAGGCTTTCCATATCTTATTTACGTTGCTTTTCTTGTGTTTCCATGTTTTGATTAACTGTTTTTCTTGTTGATTTAAAATGTCCAACATAATATTTTTAAAGTCCTTCATAATTGAATAAGGAAATTATAACTGATACATGTTTGCTGAAAGTCAAATATTAAGCCTAGATGTAAGAATGATTATTGCATATTTAATCATGTGTAACTTTTACAAGTAGTGAAACAAATAATTTGATCCTACGAAATATTTGAACCCAGTGATTCGAGTAGACGTAAGTATCTCTTCTGACTATTTCTATAGCATTACTAATCAAAGTGAAAACTATTAGTCAGATCAGATCACCTAAAAAACACTTATTTAAGAATAATCATGCGTTTATGAACATTTGTATATACTGAATTTTATACATTTTTAGAATTAAACTCTAACCACAAATTCGCCTTTGACTCCATTTGCTAGGACATTACCTCCGGGCCTGTATCAATTGTCACGAAAATTAAGAGAAATCAAAAACCTATAAATGCCAAATGCGGGCACAACAGTAAAGCAGTTAAATGTGTTCTAACGTGTGAATACATACATGATGCTAGTTGATTGCCTTTTTTGTTATTTATTTCCCAGACAGAACTCAACTTTAATAATCTTAAAGAGGCTGATAATTATAAATATTAATAATCATTTTTTATACCTACAGACACCAGACATCCTTTCGCAATCGTCAGTGCAAGAAATAACAATTACTACTGGTCAGGAGGTTTGCACCCAAGTTCAAAGTTACCTTTGACTCCATTTTCTATCTATCTATTTATCTATATTTCTCACTTTCTCTCTCTACACACACGCGCGCGCGCACACACACACACACACATCGAAATAACATAATTCTTTCTATTGTAACAATATAACCTTATTTTATTTACCTAATAGGATATTTGATACAAAGTCAGGTGTAAGTTTAATAAATAAAAAAACTGTGAACGAACTGGATTCGAACGCCGCATACATGTTTTGAATTCATGTCGTTATTAATTTTGCCGCCTTCCCCTTTTATAAGACAAAAACAAAAACAAAAATAATGATAGAAACGAAACAATTCCTGGCCATTTGCTTGACACACCTGACATACGCAACGGGTTGTCTAAACGACAGCTTTCTCTCAATGTTATACAACTCCATATTCACAGTTTAAATTGCTTTACCTCTGTCTCTGTCAACAAAAAATAAGGCCCGAAATCGCAACGTCACGTGACCGACGGAAGGTGACGTGCGTGATACTATCAGCAAAGCAGGTAGAGTTCCCCTAGGCGCATGCGTCTACTTACAGAAAAAAAAATACAGGGTTTCACAAGAAGAAGAAGAAGAAGAAGAAGAAGAAGAAGAAGAAGAAGAAGAAGAAGAAGAAGAAGAAGAAGAGATTATGAAGTTTGAATTCCATGTTTTCTTTCTTTTGTCACGTACATGTTTTGGCGTTCTTTTCAAATACTTCAAAGTGTTAGTGCGACACCCGACTTCGATTGTGTACGCAGCTGTCTTGGGTATGGCTCATTGTATTGGAACGGAGTGGTCCATCATCAAATGATATTTTGTGTGGGGACAAAAGAAACGATGTTTTAAATTGGTTGACATTTGAGATAATGGCTACAAAGACAAAAATCCAATTCGATACCGTCTCTATTCCGAAAGTCAACCCATATATAAAAAAAAAATGCTGGGGTTGGTGGTGCAGAGAGATGATTATTGTTTATCCTCCCAATATTGGCATTGGCATATTTACGATATACTCACACTTAAAGCACTATATGAAAGACAGTGTTCAAACAATCAGGTACAACAGTAACATTTTATATATAAAAAAAAATATGTGAACACAAAATATGAAGAAAAAAAAAATACGAGTAACGAATAATAGGTAATATTTTTCACTAAAACTAATAAACCGAAAAAAACTAACATGGAATTAATTAAAATGAATGTTTAAAAGAATATGCAAATTAGTTAGATCTTTTGCAGATGAATGCAATTCCACGACCCATATATAACAAAGTTGTATTTTCTTTTTAAATAAACAGAAAAAAGGGTTTTTAATATGAATATCAATACACAAAAAATATAGGAGTATAGATAGACGTTGTTTGGATTCACAAAATAACGTTTTGTAATTAAAACATATTTGAAATTAAAAATGTGCGCATAACAAAACTATAAATAAAAATGAATTTTTAAGCTAATAATAAAATGGAAAGTATTTTTTTTTAAATCGGTGTCAAGACAAAATGTGTTCTTTTGGTCAGTGTTTAGAAAGTTGGTTAAGCTATTAGTATGCATTTAGCTCTTTAGTTAATATATGCATAGTTAACAGTGATTTTCTTTGTTTAACAGGTTTATTTAGTTACAGTGGGGTGATTCGTACACATAAAAAAAATGTATTTTAATTTATGTAAAACCCTTAACTGAAACCAAATTCGGTACATTGTATGCATAAAGATACAAACTTCCCAAAAATAATAAACTTAATTCTTATTCTAACAGAAATTAATGTATTATTTTAATTTTAAGGAGTGAAAAAATATTTGTACAAATCAATTTTAACGAATATTTTAGGGTAGTATATTCTAGAATGTTCGAATTATGTTATCAGTAAACGCTATTAATCACTATCAGAGCATTCTGAAATTGCTAGTCTTATGAGAAGGTTCTAATAATACCTAAAGGTAAAGAATTGACTACTTCACAAAACAACTGATTTTGGAAAGGTGGGAACAGTTACAAAAGATTTCTAGCAACCTGAATATTCCTTTTACTGCAATCGCTTCGTTTATTGCGTTGAAACATCGTTGGAAACCAAAAACGGACAGGTGCTCCGAGGAAGATTTCTCCAATATCAGATATTATGACGCTAGACCAACAAATTCCATAGGTTATCCAAGAAGAGCTGAGTGAGGTTTCAATTTGCCAACTTTATCGCTAATTTTTAATTTATCGGTAATTTGTTTACTTTCAGTATTTATTATATCTGTGTAGTCGCATTCGTTTGTATCCAGTTTTTTGTAGTTTTTTGTAATGCTTTCTGTGATTAGTTTGTTATATTTTGTTTATCTATTTTATAAAAGTTTCTGGTTTTATCTGCTTTTACAAAGATTTTATTAGAGTTGTTTATGTTTCTAAAGATTTTGTGTAGTTTCCGTTGGAAATTGTTAGGTTGGTTGTGGAATTCTAAGTTTTTAATTAGGTTTAAAAGGTCATTTTCAAAGTTTATCAAAAGGTATACTGTTTTCGCATTTTTAAGGGTTTTAAAACCATAGGATTCTTTTTTGTTTACGTTTTAATTTTTAAGGAAGAAATTTGTTCGCCATCGCATTCGGCGTATTAGTTCATCTGTTTTAAATACTTAACATTTACGCATAACTTAAAGTTTACGCATGAATTTATACTTTCGTATATTGATTTTATGTGAGTAAATAAAGTAGTCATACTTAGCTCTTGAAACAGTTGAGCACTCTCAAAAGAATTTATTTCACCACATTAAAAATAGATATGGAAAGAGTTAATATCGAAACATCGCTAAAAAAAACATCCCCACACCTAGCAAGCATAGCTATATTATTAAATTAATTAAAAAAACAGATGAACTAATACGCCGAATGCGATGGCGAGCAAATTTATTCATTAAAAATGAAAACGTAAACAAAAAAATATCCTATGGTTTTAAACCCCATTTAAAAGCCACTTGATTATACATTTGCAGATATGTTTCAGAGCCATGCATAGCTAGATATCTTCTAATCAACACATTTTCTTTACATCTGCATTTGATGAAATGAGAAAACCCTTTACATCTGAAAATGTGATCAAAATATGAAAAAAACAAAAACAATTCAAGTTTTATCCATTAGATTTTAATTTATTTTTTTATTTAAAATTTTTATTTATTATTTATTATTTTTTTTTTCAATTTTAAAAGACAGTCAGTCAGACCTGAATTATTAAGTCGTATTTGATACATATACACGTGAAAATCTTTCCTACTTGGCCTGCCATAATTTCTAACGTCGACAGAAATGATTGTATGAATGAAAACTTAGATCAAATAAGCAGCCGCTCAAATTATTATTGAGCATTTTTATAAAAAAACATGAAAGATTCGCCGGATTTTTACCCTGTGGAATTTCCTGAATTACGATATACACACACACACACACACACACACACACACACACACACATATATATATATATATATATATATATATATATATATATATATATATATATATATATATATATATATATACACACTAGCCGTTCAGCCCGGCGTTACTCGGGTGTGTGTGTGTGGGGGGGGGGGTTAAGCAAAAAAAAAAAAACAATTGGTAGTAGGAAGGTTGGCTCGAACCCGTACCGCAAAGAAGGAAAGGAACGGGAAAAATCTCTGACATCCTTGCTGTTACGACCTACGCAAAATCGAAAGTGACATAGGTTTTAATTAAGGCTAGACGATCGAAAGGAGAGGATGACTTTCGAAAATATCGGCGAAAAAAGCGACCCCCCCCCCTGTAGAAAAGTGCCCAGTTGAAGGCAAAGATATTAATGTTTTTAGCCAATTTTTAGGTATTTGTCGTCTGAAAGGTCGACCTTCAAAACGATACTGATCTTGTAAAAATCCGTCGCCCCTGTCGAAAGTTTTAGGCGAACATGCAAACATACATACATACATACATACATTTATATATTGGTAACTCAAATTATCGACCCAAACCTATTTAAAAGCTTGCCCTATCTCTGAATACCATTTATGTAAAATTTCAAATGTTTAGACCAGAAATTGTCTGAGTAATTCGGTAGAAATCGAAGCGGTCAATTGTTTTTAACTTTGACCCCTATTATGACTCCTTAACGCTTATTGTCTTGGGTTCAAATAAAGTTATTAAGTTAGATCCATGTCCAACGAACCTATATCTAAAATTTCAAGTGTTTAGACCCCAAATTGGTGGACGAGTTTGGTAGAGTTCTCAAATGTCAAATTGTTGAACTTTGACCCCCTTTACCCCTTAACAGCTCAATTTCTGGCCGAAAACGGATTACAAAATTTTTTCCAAATCTCCATACCCTTTATATCAAATTTCGAATCTGTAGACTGTAAATTTACAGAGTAGGGAAATGTACACAGACAGACAGACAGATACATGCACAGACAGACAGACACTTTCAATTATATATATATATATATATATATATATATATATATATATATATATATATATATATATATATATATATTATATGTATCGTACTTTGGGGTTTGGGGCGCCAAATCCGGGGTAGGGAGGTAATTACGCAAACTAAAAAAATGTGTTCTTTATATGCGTGGTTGCCAAAAGAGCACTTTTACTAGTTGGCGCAATTGCCCAGGACTTGGCGCAATTACCCCAATGTACAGTATATATATATATATATATATATATATATATATATATATATATATATATATATATATAGAGAGAGAGAGAGAGAGAGAGAGAGAGAGGGTATAGAGAATTTATATATATATATATATATATATATATATATATATATATATATATATATATATATAGAGAGAGAGAGAGAGAGAGAGAGAGAGAGAGAGGGTATAGAGAATTTATAGAAGACAATTAGAGATGTGGAAATATGTCAAGTAGTTTGAAGGAATTCTGAAAATAAAATGAAAATTAAAAAATCAAATGAAATAAGTTCATTTATTTAACTTTTTACATCTTACTTTCTTTCAGTTTTCACTTCGTTAGAGATATATTAATATATTTAATGAAACATTCCATTTTCAAGTGTTTATATATCGTTTATCTAATGATAGCTGTGAGGTTAGAGATGCAAGACCACTTTGAATATAGGCCGCTGGGAAACAAAGTACGAACAATGCGAGAATTGTGTTTGGATTTATTAGATCCTTTATATTATTATCATTTGCACACTTTATTATGTCTATAATTAATTGAAATTTCTTATTTCTTGTTAAAAAAACACTGAATCTAATAATATCTAACTTTTCATTAAAGCATAATTCACAAACTATACATAGTAGAGCATTTCCAATTACCTTGTAATTCTAGAGAACATTCATTTGATATGAAAGGAACAGACTTTGGTTTTACTGAAATGCTCAACGTATGTATAAACATATACTTATTTTGTTAATCTCTCGTGTTGTAGGCTCCACGGATGAATGTTTAAGCTGATAGCATATATGTGTTCTATATATTTGTGTATATATGGATGCATCCACTTGGATGCTATGTAGGTTTATGTATGATTGTATATGTAGTTGTGTCTTTGTCTGCGTCAGTTTGTGTATATGTCTATATAATAATGGTTAGGTACCTGTACATAAATGTATGTGTTCATATGTACATATATGTGTGTGTGTATTTATGTGTACGCATATATATGTGTTTGTATGTGTGTTTTATGTGTTTATGTGTTCATGAATTATGAAACGAGGGTAGAAAGTGGGCCTGTCGGGTTTCGGCAAACTCGTAACTCTCGCTTCCCCTTAGTCCTCACATTCTGTTGGTGATTTTTCAGACAAAGGGTGAAGAATTGCTGTTTCCTAGGTCGGAATCTATCAATCTAACATCTCTTTATCTTTGAGTAGGTTTTAGCTCCTTACATCAAGTGGCTTCATGCGTTATTATGCGCGATTTCTATAAAAAGATTCTTCTTATGAAAAGTAACTGAAAAATTGGCGCACTATACTTGTCCAGCCTCTCAGCAAGAATGACCACGTGTTGATTGGTAAGTTTTATTCTCTAAAAATTAAAAATGAAAGAAACAAAATTTTGTCGACATGCTGGTTTGCCCGTAATTTACACATGAAACTAGAAATGTGGTAAAAGTTTCTTTAAATTTTCATAAGTATTAGGCACAAAAAATATTTTTTCAGTGAGCTAAAAAGATACCGCGTGCAGCTAACTGGCATAACCTTAATATTTATAATAGACTTGACCATATATTCCAAATGTATTTAAGCTTCTATTTAGTATAGTCTGTGTTGATTGAGAACTCTCTGAGAATTCTCCAAAATCAGATGACGTCAGCGATTGTTGGGGGGGGTGTAGGAATATATATAAGCGTGGCTTACAAATAAGAGGAACCTTCGCTGGACAGATAACTTGAAGTTTGGCACGTTTTCAACTTTGTTAAAGGAATACATGCTATGCATGCAAAAGGGCATACCTCCGTTTTGGCACAGAATCCGGGCCTGGCCATAAAAGGAGTTTATGTTGATAAATAACGATGAATGTGTCATTGTCCTGCAGGCGTTAGAAAAAGAAATTCATTTGGCAGCATGTCGATATTTGATGAGCTTTTGTATTTATATTTTCTTTTTGTTTATTATGATTTGGTCTCTTTTTTAATCCTAGACTGCAACTTAACTGATACTTATTAATTAAACGATGAAGGCACAAGTTTGAATCTACCAAAATAGAGAGAAATAAAATCATATTTTGAATAAAGAAAAAAAAAATAGAACGAAGGAAAGAAAGGTAAATAAAAAATAAACATAAAGATGAAAGAAAAAGAAGACTGAAAAGAAAAGAACAAATATAGAAAGAATAAAGATAAAAAAAAAGGGGGAATGAATAGTAAAAGAAGACACTGGGTAGAAAAAAGAAAGAAAAACTCGACTGAAAAGAAAAAAAAATGACAAAATTCAAGAAAAGAAAGGAAAGGAAACTGAAAAAAAAAAAACACGAGTCCGAAAAGGCTCATAATATTAATGCTGGAGTCGCTCAGGGGTCCATCCTGGGCCCAACTCTCTTCCTGATATACATCAATGATCTCCCAAAACACATACTTAAATCATTCGTTGACATCTATGCTGATGACACGACCATCTATGGCAACACATCAAAGGCTGTAAATGACAAAGTTCTCTCAGATTCTCTCTCCTCTGATCTTAAGCGCGTGGTACAGTGGGAGAGGAGGTGGCTGGTTACTTTTAATGCATCTAAAACCAAGCTCCTATCTTTACATCATCAACGCTCTGATCCCCATCTGGCATCAATTGATATGGGTGGCTCTCATCTAGGGGAGGCTCCATGTTTTGATAAGCTTCTGGGCTTGACCTTTACCCCTGACCTGAAATGAAATACGTACATCAAGTCAGTTGCCAAGATCGCTGGAAAAATGGTAGGATCCTTCTACCGCTCCAGAAGATATCTCACCCCTGATGCAATTCTCTATCTGTATAAAAGCCAAGTACGTTCAAGGATGGAGTACTGCTGCCACATATGGACAGGAGCTGCTAAAAACAGCCTATCCTGCCTTGACAGAGTACAAAATAGGCTTCGTTGCCTAGTGGGTGATGCCCTTTTCTCTTCCCTGCAACCTCTCTCCCACAGGAGAGACGTTGCGAGCCTGTCTTTGTTTTATCGTTACTACCATGGCAGGTGCTCGTCTGAACGCCAATCTCTGCACCCCCCTCGCCAATCTTTCACGATAAACACCCGCCTAGCTGAAACCACTGTCAATAATTTTCCCCACCCCTTATCTGTGCCAAAATCAAAGCGTAGATTCCATGAACAAAGCTTCTTTCTTAGAAGTGCACGCCTGTGGAACTCTGTTCCGGTTGCCTGTTTCCCACCTGACTACAGCCTGGATATCTTCAAGTCAAATAATAACAAATTCCTGATGAACCGACTTCTTAAGTAAGACACTATCAAATCTCCAATACTAACGTACTGTACACACAATAACCCTTATCCTTGAATGGCTTCCTGGCCTTGATAAGTGGTGACCCCCTTGTAAAAATAAAAAAACATGAAAAGAAAGAAAAACTTGATTGAAAAGAAAAGAAACGATATAAAATAGAAAAAACGAAAAAAAAGACCAAAAGCCAAACAAGATTTTAACAAGAAAATAAATAAAAACGAATATAACAAGTAAAAGAGAAGGCAAAACAAACAAACACAAAATGAGCAACTCTGAAAAAAGGAAGGAAAATAGCACTAAATTGTTAAAGCGAACAATATACAAAAAGATGAGACGGAAATCTCTTAAACGGTCGGAAAACGTTTTCTTTGGATCGTCTTCAAAAGTTTGCGTGAACCGCCATTTTGTTTTGGCTTAAAATCATTTTTCATTTTAAAGACTTCCGGTTTGCCTGTTCGCGTGGTCACGTCATTTGGGAGATTTGCGTTGAAATAGGAAAGGCTTTAGGGGTGGAGTGTCGGAAATAGTGCCAAAGATGACAGATCCAAACAACGAATGTGGGAGTTGGAAGTAGAAAAATCAGAAAATAAAGAGGAGACAAAAGAGGCGAAAGAAGTGGGAAGAAAGAAAATTCAATAAAAAAGAAAGATGATTAAAGAAAGGAAATATTTTAAAAGAAGAAATATATAACAAGAATGTATAGTCTAAACTTACGCGTGACAGACCGAACAACGAACGGGCCGAAATAATGCTTAGACGCATCTTTAAAATGTAACTGGCAAAGATAAAAAAAAAAGCAAAGCTGATGCAGAAAGGACAAGAAAGAGAGGAAGAGAAGGGAGGAAGGACGAAAATAGGAAGGAAGCCACTAGAGGATAAGGGTCAGTCGGATTTTGAACAATACTATGAAAGGACTGTTCATGGAACTTCTTATATTTTAGACAGACAGGCGAGGAACAGAAATTTCTTTGTAGTGGTGCCAATAAGACAAGTTCTTGCAGTGAATGTTTTACAGGTGGTGGGGGGATAGTGTTTGGATGCTCAGTCGAGTACTTTCAAAATTAAATAAACGTATAGAAATTGGATGGGAACTGGATAGTGAGGGATGGATGAAGAAAAGGAAAGGTAGAGAGGAGAAGGGAAAGAGAAAAGAGGATTCACATATATATTCAAGCACCACTTATCAAGACCAAAAGTCACTCGAGTATAATGGTTACTGAGATTGTTAGCTAGATAAGTGGAATGCAAAATATTTGATTACTTTAGAGGACGGCTCGACAAGTCTTTGTTGACATTTGACTTGAAAACTACTTTGTTGCAGTACGTATTCATCCTCCCTCCATAAAAGAGTAGTTAGACGCAAGGTCGGTTTTGATGTGGGGTAACCCCTAGATCCTTTAAAAAGAGTATTCTAGATTGTGAATATTATAAATTTTGCGACTTCTCTTACATTTGGCGGAGGAGAGAAAAAAACAAAGTATGGCATCAGAACAGGATATTATAATTTGCACCAAGTCGAAAACACAGAAAAAAAGGAAAGTTCGTTGACAAGAATACAAGTTTATGCTACGAATGTTTCACGGAGAGGAACGAGAGATTGGGAGTTCAGTTGAAAAGCATAAAAGGAAAGAAGACAAAAGAGGAGGTTGTGTTTGGTGCGTTTGTACAACGGGAAATCAACCCTTTTTGCTGAAGGAGTTCATTGTTTACGACTGGGAAGAAATTGTGACAATTTACTTAGTTTAGAAAGTGTGACGAGTTAGTTTTAGAACTTATGGATAGAAACAAGTTCGACAGTCTGACGTCATTATTAAGTGATGTAGACTTTGCGTGACTTATTTAGAAATTTCGCCTAGCAGCAAATACTACAATCTAATTGGTCAACCGATTTAAAATGAATGAAAAGGCCTCACGAGGTGACTTTTTAAAGAAAAAGATTAGTGCCAGACAGTCTTCGCTATGGGACGGATGGGTTGGCTTTAATCCGGGCGACACCCATCAGTTGCGTGGAATAAAATGCGATTTTGTTTCTAATCGTCTCAGTAAGACGTTAAACTAGTTATTTGAATAACGAAGGGGAAATGAAAATTTCTTTAGCTTTTGAGAACAAGAAAAAGAAGAAAAAAGAAATGAATGGTACAAGGCCATCATTTTTTAAATCAATCATCCGAGGAAAGCAACCGGCTTTTCTAATTGTCTTCACGAGACGCTAAAACAAGTTATATTTCTTTATGGCGAGGAAGCTGGGAGGCACATCTTTGCTCACGGACAACCCCCGCACTTTCTCTTTATTTTATTTATTTTCACAGTGAAGATAATAATACTGCCTAGAGTCTATCTGTATCTATATTACGGTCAAACCGGGAGAGTACGCATATCGACTTCTGTTCTACTTCCTGTTCAAAGAAAAGAGTTAGATCTTAATTTTTTTCCCTTGTAATCAGTTCGATTCTGTCACTAGAACTTTGAATCCGTTTGTTATTTTGCTCGTATATGCTAAGACTTCATGGTTGTCTCAAATTTTAATATTCAATCTCATATTGTTTATGCTTCTTTGCACTTGCATCAATTTGATACAAGGCCACCATCGCTGAGCGCTAACCTCGGCACATAACAATGACAGGAAGGGGTGGCCATATAACCTACATCTACAAATACTTCACTTTTTTAAGAATGGCGACTTGATTTGCAGATGGTCACCCACAACAATATTCGTCTATTATCAATGAACATTTTCAATATTAGAAATTCGTGAACGCATTTATAAATGCTTCCACGAATTTCTATTAGCGGCTTTGTCCGGCTGAAATTTTCACGCTTCAGTTTGAAATTGTAGAGGGAAAAGATATACCAAAGAAAAGAATGGCAAAGTGTATCCATACAAAGATAATTAAAAAAATTGTTTACAACTTTTTAAAACAACGAAAAGCAAACTAATAAAAAGTTGAGAGTGTCATGAGAAAGTTCTGCATGGAGAGAGTTGTTTTGATTTTTTATGTGATATGCATGTAGATGTGTGTTTTTTATGTAGAGTTGATGGATCATTTATCCCACTTGCTGACCTTGTGTTACATCCCCTCGCGGTGTGAGAGAGGTAAATACCGTATAAGCTTTCATCTGTTTTGTTACTGAGAGAGTGTGTGCGCTTGTGAACTTATGCGTTCGTGCGTTGGATGAGCGGTGTATTTTATGTGCTTGTTGGGCGGTAGCGTGTCTGTGCTACTTAGCCTCGGCCAAGGGTTAGGACTATTTATACGGATTTTTTTACAAGCGTCAGGTCTGAAATAAAATATATAGGGGAAAAAGGATAAGTTTTTATGGTACACAACATTTTTTTACATTTAATATTCTTGTGCTTAAAAAACCGCTTATTGGATATTTTGTCCAATCGAGAGTATATAAATAAAACAACATTCGCTGCTGTTGCTGTTCTGCAGGAAATAGTATTTTTCCATGCCTGTCATATGGAGATTTTCAGTAGTCTTTTCCTAGTGGATGCATTTTAAGAATGGACCTGTTGCCTGTTCATTTTTACAACTCGACAAAAATTACAACAAATACAAATAATGACACAAAAATTACAACAAATACAAATGACGACATAAAAATTACAACAAATACAAATGACGACACAAAAATTATAACAAATACAAATGACGACAAAAAATTACAACAAATACAAATGACGACACAAAAATTATAACAAATACAAATGACGACAAAAAAATTACAACAACTACAAATGACGAAACAAAAATTACAACAAATAAAAATGACGACAAAAAATTACAACAAATACAAATGACGACACAAAAATTATAACAAATACAAATGACGACACAAAAATTATAACAAATACAAATAATGACACAAAAATTACAACAACTACAAATGACGACACAAAAATTACAACAAATACAAATGACGACACAAAAATTACAACAAATAAAAATGACGACAAAAAATTACAACAAATACAAATGACGACACAAAAATTATAACAAATACAAATGACGACAAAAAAATTACAACAAATACAAATGACGACACAAAAATTATAACAAATACAAATGACGACACAAAAATTATAACAAATACAAATGACCACACAAAAATTATAACAAATACAAATAACGACACAAAAATTATAACAAGTACAAATGACGACACAAAAATTACAACAAATACAAATGACGACACAAAAATTATAACAAATACAAATGACGACACAAAAATTATAACAAATACAAATAACGACACAAAAATTATAACAAATACAAATGACGACACACAAATTACAACAAATACAAATGACGACACAAAAATTATAACAAATACAAATAACGACACAAAAATTACAACAAATACAAATGACGACACAAAAATTATAACAAGTACAAATGACGACACAAAAATTACAACAAATACAAATGACGACACAAAAATTATAACAAATACAAATGACGACACAAAAATTACAACAAATACAAATGACGACACAAAAATTACAACAAATACAAATAACGACACAAAAATTATAACAAATACAAATGACGACACACAAATTACAACAAATACAAATGACGACACAAAAATTATAACAAATACAAATGACGACACAAAAATTACAACAAATACAAATGACGACACAAAAATTATAACAAGTACAAATGACGACACAAAAATTACAACAAATACAAATGACGACACAAAAATTATAACAAATACAAATGACGACACAAAAATTATAACAAATACAAATGACGACACAAAAATTACAACAAATACAAATAACGACACAAAAATTATAACAAATACAAATGACGACACAAAAATTACAACAAATACAAATGACCACACAAAAATTATAACAAATACAAATGACGACACAAAAATTATAACAAATACAAATGACGACACAAAAATTATAATAAATACAAATGACGACACAAAAATTATAACAAATACAAATAACGACACAAAAATTATAACAAATACAAATGACGACACAAAAATTACAACAAATACAAATGACGACACAAAAATTATAACAAATACAAATAACGACACAAAAATTATAACAAATACAAATGACGACACAAAAATTACAAAAAATACAAATGACGACACAAAAATTACAACAAATACAAATGACGACACAAAAATTACAGCAAATACAAATGACCACACAAAAATTATAACAAATACAAATGACGACACAAAAATTACAACAAATACAAATGACGACACAAAAATTACAACAAATACAAATAACGACACAAAAATTATAACAAATACAAATGACGACACACAAATTACAACAAATACAAATGACGACACAAAAATTATAACAAATACAAATGACGACACAAAAATTACAACAAATACAAATGACGACACAAAAATTATAACAAGTACAAATGACGACACAAAAATTACAACAAATACAAATGACGACACAAAAATTATAACAAATACAAATGACGACACAAAAATTATAACAAATACAAATGACGACACAAAAATTACAACAAATACAAATAACGACACAAAAATTACAACAAATACAAATGACGACACAAAAATTACAACAAATACAAATGACCACACAAAAATTATAACAAATACAAATGACGACACAAAAATTATAACAAATACAAATGACGACACAAAAATTATAACAAATACAAATGACGACACAAAAATTATAACAAATACAAATAACGACACAAAAATTATAACAAATACAAATGACGACACAAAAATTACAACAAATACAAATGACGACACAAAAATTATAACAAATACAAATAACGACACAAAAATTATAACAAATACAAATGACGACACAAAAATTACAAAAAATACAAATGACGACACAAAAATTACAACAAAAACAAATGACGACACAAAAATTACAGCAAATACAAATGACCACACAAAAATTATAACAAATACAAATGACGACACAAAAATTACAACAAATACAAATGACGACACAAAAATTACAACAAATACAAATGACGACACAAAAATTACAGCAAATACAAATGACCACACAAAAATTATAACAAATACAAATGACGACACAAAAATTACAACAAATACAAATGACGACACAAAAATTATAACAAGTACAAATGACGACACAAAAATTACAACAAATACAAATGACGACACAAAAATTATAACAAATACAAATGACGACACAAAAATTATAACAAATACAAATGACGACACAAAAATTACAACAAATACAAATAACGACACAAAAATTATAACAAATACAAATGACGACACAAAAATTATAACAAATACAAATGACGACACAAAAATTACAACAAATACAAATGACGACACAAAAATTATAACAAATACAAATGACGACACAAAAATTATAACAAATACAAATGACGACACAAAAATTACAAAAAATACAAATGACGACACAAAAATTACAACAAATACAAATGACGACACAAAAATTACAGCAAATACAAATGACCACACAAAAATTATAACAAATACAAATGACGACACAAAAATTACAACAAATACAAATGACCACACAAAAATGCTAGGATAATAACGACGCCATGTTGCCACGAAGAGTAATGTGACGTCAGTCATCTTTCTTTTTGTGTTGTTCTACTAATTGTCCGGAAGATGGGTTTCAGGTTAAAAATGGGTCAAGCAGTGTAAGAGTTTTCCTAGACTGATTTAGCCAAGTGGGTTGTTAGCTAGCAATGTGATACTTGTAGCCTTTCTTCCTTTCTTTCTTTCTTTTCATTTCGCGGCGGTCAACCTAAGCGAAACAAATGTAGGTATATTTTTCTGCACTTACCCAAAGGGATAGGATCTAAAAACACGACTTTGTCTTGAAATAAGGTTAGCAGTACTTCTGACTAAAGCACTCAACATCAAAATGTCCTCGTCTTAGTAGTAGTAGTAGTAGTAGTAGTAGTAGTAGTAGTAGTAGTAGTGCTGATGATTTTTACGATTATTTTTTTCTAATCACTAAGAAGGAAACTAATTATAAAAGTAAAACATCCGATAAAAGAATGAACAATGCCAGATTGAAAAATTATAATGGGAGCCCATATAAACGAACTAAACAAAAAAAAAACTAACGTTGTGAATAAGGCGAAAGAGACAAGAACATAAAAGAGGAAAAGTCGTGACACAAAAGGAGGAAGAAGAAATTCACTCATCTCTCTTTATGCTATGTATTTCTCTCTTCCTCTCTCACTATGTTGATTCAATCATCCTCAATTATTCTTTTTTATGCCATTGTGAATATTTAAAGAAAGAATGAATTTGCCATCTAATTTACATGTGCGTGTCTGTGCCGTAAACACATATCAGATAGACTGTTTCAATTTTTATATCAGCCTGAAGAATAATATAGAAGTAAAGAGACTATGTGTGTTTGTGTGTGTATATATGTGTGTGTGCGCATGCGTGTGTGTCTACTAAATTATTAATAACTAGCAGGACCCGTTAACCGGCGTTGCCCGGTGGTATCATGCCCCTTCTCCCCACGTAAAAAATGAAAGTACAGTTGTTGTTGTTGTTGTTGTTGTTGCCCAACCCCCAACTACATGTTAAGAACGGCTTTCGAAATAGACACCCCCACCCTCCTCATGTTATGAACGGCTTTCAGAATGGACACCCCAACCTCCCTATGTTTAGAACGGCTTTCGGAATAAACACCCCATTTTATGAGTGGGGATGGAATTGTCACAAAATTTACCCGAAAATTTAACTTTGATAATCGCTGTCAGGATTGCCACGCGCAAATCCTATGAACGAACAAAAAAAAATTTGATGGTTGCAGTGTCGGTAGGGTATGGTTCACGGTATAGTTCAGGATATGGTATTTTTGTTGGCAAGACTAGGGTTTAGGTGGCAAAATACTCTCGCACCCTAAATTCCTGTAATCACCTGTACGTTACGATGTAAACATGTAAACGGTATTTCAGAAAGTGACAGTTTTAAATAAGCAAGAAAAAAACAATATACACAGAACGTTTTCTTTAAATAATAAACAATTATTATTTATTTTAAACAATATATGCAGAATTGTGTTTATATTACCAAACAATATAAATAAAACACTTTATAATTTTAAACGATGTAAACCTTTTCAATTTTTAATGTTAGACAACAGAAACAGATTTTAAAATAATTTTGAAAGAAATATTGTTCGCAGAAATTTTTACAAAATTGGCGGAAATGTTTTGTGTTTTGTGACCTATTTAGTGAAAAATAAAAACAAAGCATTTAAAGTACACAAAAACATTTTTCAATGTAAAAGAAATACAATTGGAGAAATTGGGCAAAAACAAGTTATTTTAGTTTGTGACTTATTTGCGTTCAAAAATAAAAACAAAATATGTAATAATAGTTATTACCCGTGCGAGCCACAGAAATGTTTTTTTAATCAAGCAAACCTCTAAAAAATATAAATAGCAGCGAGTTCCCGTGCGAGCACAAACAAAAAGAGAAAAATATAGCCGCAGTAGGCAGGCTCAAACGTGTAACGCCAAAAATGAAGTGTAAAAAAAAAGGAAACGCTTTAGTCGACTGGCCTACGGCGAACTTACGGTATTGCAGCCTTCGAAATAACGCATTTAAAACGTATGTATTGCTAGGCGTGGAGGACTTTGCAAAAATGTCAATGCATAAAATGACCCCCTCCTTAATCATTGTAAAACTTCATCCTGCAATATTTCTTTTCGAGACAATATCTACTGTAAAATTAAGCCAACATTTTATGTTTATTAATCAAATATGATGTTTAATTTTTGATAGACAGTTTAAAGGCTTCCAAATCACACAAAATCCGGGTCTCGACTCTAATAATAGCGCAATCGGTTTTTGTTATTTTTTGTGTTAAGCAAGCGTATAAAGAAAGAATTTTAGTCAATTGTACTTTAAGAAGAAAAGGAAAGGTTTATTTAAAGATAAAGAAGAAATCAAACGTTTTAGACAGTTTAAAGGTTTCAAAATCACACAGAAGCCGTGTCTCGACTTTAATAATTGCGTAATCGGTTGTTTAAAAAATTTTATTCAGAGTATAAAGAAAGAATGTAAACTAATCGTACTTATAAAAAAGAAGGTAGGTTTATTTAACTTTTAGAAAAGGAAGAAGAAATAATGGCTATCAGCATGTGATGATGCGACGGAAAATAGTATTACGGTATATGTAAATACAAAAGATGTAGCACATTAGCATATCTGTATAAATAAAGTTAACATGTACGATATATTTAATGTAAAAATGAAAGCAGTCTTGGCTTGTGAACATGTTTCGATGTGTTAATACGTTTGTAATGGGAGTATTTTATTTATAACGATTGCCTCTTGTATAAAGAGAAGCCATGCTTGTAAATCTCTGGAGTGTTCGTTTTTTTATAGGAAGATTTACATTCTGAGATGAACGAATAGTTAGTTCTCAGCCATTTGGCGGAATGTGAGAAAGGAGAAATCATTATTTTTGGAATCGGGAAATGGGAAGATTATGTTATATATATATATATATATATATATATATATATATATATATATATTAAATTGTAATTCAGTGAATTTCAAAAAACTCTCATTGAAATGAAACGAAGTGGTTGAGTTTCATATCAAAGAATTTTTATTATTCTAAGCAAGACAAAGAATGCTTTAGAAAATTAATCTCCTTAACCTATAGGGTTTCGATGTCTACCATCTCATCAGAGGAGAGAAAATATTAGCAAATACTTATAAAGGTATGCACCCTATTTGTTAATCCTAATCTGGTCTTCACTGGGAATTATATTATTGGATACGTTAGCCTGGCTGTTGTTGTTGTTTCTGTTGTTATTATTATTAGAGCCCTCACCATATGTTTCCCCATGTATGCTTGCGTTCTGAACGCTTCGACTATATTCATTGTTTTCCTCGTTTGATTGGTTGTTTGCATATTTTGGTAATTGCGTGACTGTGCAGGCGTATACCACGTCGTTGTGTATGCAATTGTTATTAAGAGGGCATTCATTTTTATTTTGGCAGTTACATTTGTTACTAGGTATTAGGTCAATCGGTATATCCAGCGCTTGTTCAATTTTCCTGTTATTTGTCGAAATTATTGTCTGTGTTAGATTAGGCATTGTGGAGTATGAGATTTTTATGGAGTTTTTGTTTAATATGGTACTATACTTATGAGGGTATTTGAAAGATTTTTCCATTATTCTGAAAAATTCTTGTCTGAAAGGAGGATTGAACCAAACGGCATTTTTACGTCTTATTTTTCTCTTCTTATTAAATTATTCTTGATTTGGGATTGGGCTGGGGGCTGTGTATTTAGCGAGGAAATTTGTATTGTTAGGAACATTTTGGCTTATTTTGTTGTTGTTATGTTTTATTGTCATATTATGAGTAATTACTGAATGTAGTTTTCTCGCTAAAGGGTGTTTTTTGTTATATTCTATGCGTTTTTATATCCTGAATTCCTTAAAGCATTATTGTAGAATGTCGATACCTGGTCAAAGGCTTTTTTGTCAGCTGATAGATTTGATATTCTTTTGGAGATAGATGGAACTATTGATTTGATTATTGACTTTGGGTGATTAGATTGTTGTGTACATAAAATAGGTTTAGATTTGGTTTATGGTACGGGGTGTAAGATTCATAACATAGATTTAAAGATACGTCTAAAAAGTTGGAAGTTTTTTTTATTTGGGTCGACATCTATTGTTAATCCAAAGTTTTTGAAATATTCATGCAGTTTTTTTATAGTGTTGTCGTATTGTCTTGGTCTTGTGGGGGGTGACGAATAATGCGTCATCCCTGTATAGCCCCCCCTTGCATGTTGTTGAATTCTATACGAATTTCTTTTAATAAATAAAGACCCACTAAGTCGATTACTTATGCACTATCGGAAGATCCCATTATTATGTCGAAGTCATTAGGGGTATCTTTTCTTGTCCAATATTTACCTTCAAAATTAATTAGGGATCGTCTGGCTAATAAGATTAATTTAATTTCTAAATCCGTTATGTCCGAATGCTTTTTTTGCAAATATTAGTGCCTTATTGGGGAGATTGAGTGATAGTAGTTATTTATATCGAAAGTGATAAAGCTTAGTTGTTGCTTGTCCTTAAGTTTTAAGAACCAGTTTATAACTGAGTCCGTACATTGCCACAGTGGGAATTTAAATTTGTCTCTAATGGGAGGTATGATTCTATCTCAGATTTTCTTGCGTACTAGACCAATGTCCGACCTAGATGGACAAATTAGTCTAATGGAAGGGTTCTCGTGGAAGTTTTCTTTGTAGTCTTTCGGTGTAAATCTGGGAGTGCCAGGAGTGACAATTTCTGTATGTTCATGGAGGTTAAGTAAGTTTTTAGCTTCTAAGTTGATTTCATCTACTTTGTTTTCGAGAGCAGGTTTATAGGATTTGTTTAATTCTTTGTATATAAATTTCTTATAATTGCTGTATTCTAGTTTATAATAGTTTTTGATTTTATCGGCTGGAACAAATATATGCGAACTTTTACTGACTTTTTTCGCAAAGTTATTGATTTTTTTAGTTGTACTGTTAGGTGTATACCAGTTATTCTTAAACTTTATGTTTTTGACTAAGTCAATTATCATGTTTTCAAAATGTTCAAGTTCTGGGTTAAACATAGGGTGCTGATTTGTTTTAAGCCCGTAGAATTTTGCCGCAGTTCTTTGTAATTTCTTCTGTTCACTATTAGAGTTAACTGGTAGGCCCATTTTGATTGTTTCAGGGTGTTGAACTAGTTTTTTTGTTGTGTTTTTCTTGTTGGTGTTTTGGTCAAAGTGGCAGGCTTTCCATCTGACAGTGAGACATGGAATGTCAAAGTCAAAATAATAAATTTATCAGAAGTCCTGTAGCAGGAGGATTTGCAGAAAAAGGATATGAAAGTTTTTTTAGATCCAGCTTGCTTGGTAAAATCCATGTTATGCGTTCTTTACATCCGTTTGGTAATAAGGTCCAAGTTATATATAGCTGTGTAGATATCCGAATCCTCTTATAATAACTTTCTCTTTTTGTATATATGCACATGTTAAGTAGGGCCTTACTATAAGCACATTAACATACTACACTTTAAATTTCTTACACGTAATTTGCACTCTAAGATCTAATTATAATAGTATTTTCAAAAACATGTAGCTTCCCAATTAAAGAATTTAAAATTTCGCCCCCATCTACTAACAAGAAAAGGAGTAAAAATTCCCCATTGCAAGGTAATCTCTAGATCCGCACGTATAAACAAGGAAGAACTATAATCAATGATGCGTCATCTCTGTTGGTACTAGGGTAATTCAATTCTATAACCATAGTTACACAATCCCACTCTTTTCATCTTATTAATGTTAAATTAGCAATGTAGGGATTAAAAATTATCTGATAAACTTAGTTAAGTTACCCGCACTAATGATTGTTATAATTAATAGTGTTAAATAATGGTATACTTTCTTTATATCTAAATATATATTTTTGTATATATGAGGGTATATCTAGGTATATATGGACATACGTGTTATATGTAAGTATATATGGGCTTAGATGTAAGTATATATAGAGTAAGTGAGCGTATGTGTGTATAAACTGTATGGTTGCGTGTATGTAAAAATATATATTGTATGCGTGCATGCATGTGTACGTGTGTATATATATATATATATATATATATATATATATATATATATATATGTGTGTGTGTGTGTGTGTGTGTGTGTGTGTGTGTGTGTGTGTGTGTGTGTGTGTATTCATGTATTTATAGGTAACTTTGTGTGCATTTGAATGCAGTTGTAGAAAATTTCCCCAGTTAAATATTATTAAATAGCATAATGTATGGATATTACTGATTTTAAACGTTTTTCAGTAAGGTATTATCATTACTTTATTACCTTTGTTTTTACGTATTTAGCATTGAACTATTACCGTAAGGATCATAAAATAAAGATAAAAGGTTCCATTAATAATCTTAGAATTGGTTTCACAATTAGCTCATAAACATTAGTATATTCTAAACCTTATGTCAATCCTCCTTTCTAAGGGAAATATAGATACGTATAAAATTAATAATAATTAGCACCTCATGGGCAGTATATATAACTTGAGTTGACGGAACAAATACGATTTAAACTGACAAAGAGATTTGAGATGAAACTAGGATAAATCTTGAAAAAACGAATTATTCCATTTACGTATTTTGCCCATCATTTTATTTTTTATTTTTATTTTTATTCTTATCTCTATCTCCTTCTCTTTCCTTCCCTAACCAAGTCTTTATATCTAGTACGCGACCTGACCTCAATTAAGCGACCGGTCAAACTTTATGATTCTTTAAATTCTATTTAAAGAGATATCTATTCTGCTGTGTATATATACATATGTATGTATGTATGTTTATGTGTGTATATGTATGTATGTATATATATATATATGTGTGTGTGTGTGTGTGTGTGTATATGTATATATATGTATGTGTGTGTATGTGTGTATATGTATATATGTATATGGTGTGTATGTGTGTGTTTGTATATGTGTGTTCATGTGTATATAGGGATGAATATGCACATATGTTTCACCCCACTTCCTACCATTCACTACTACCTACTCTCCCTACTATTAACACTTCACCCCACTAAAAATAATATAGACTTCTAATGAATAGGATTCCACCAGACTTTGAATTATTATCGCTGGACCCACAAACAAATTTATACAAGCACTTACCCGATTCGGATATCTACACAGCTATGCGGATTACCCAATATATAACCTGGACCTTATTACCAAACGGATGTAAAGAACGCATAACATGGATTTTACCAAGCAAGCTGGATCTAAAAAAAACTTTCATATCCTTTTTCTGCAAATCCTCCTACTACAGGACTTCTGATAAATTTATTATTTTGACTTTGACTTTCCATGTCTCATTGACTTTAGCAAATAGGGTGCATACCTTTATAAGTATTTGCTAATATTTTCTCTCCTCTGATGAGATGGTAGACATCGAAACCCTATAGGTTAAGGAGATTAATTTTCTAAAGCATTCTTTGTCTTGCTTAGAATAATAAAAATTCTTTGATATGAAACTCAACCACTTCATTTCATTTCAATGAGAGTTTTTTGAAATTCATTGAATTACAATTTATTTGCTCTATCTTGCATATCGAGCAATTCTTCGAGCAAAGTTTAGATGGGATAACTTATAGAATATTACTGCCAATAATATTTTGTAAACCTTACAATCTCACGTTTCCATAACAACTGATTGTTAAATAAAAACTATTCTGAAGTATATATATATATATATATATATATATATATATATATATATATATATATATATATATATATATATATATATATATATATACATATATATATAAGTATTTAAGTCAGATGATGCCGGTGCAACCCCATATCTGTCCAAATGTAGGATAACTCCCGGTGTTGACTGGGAGCCGTAGGAGTACGTTTTATTTAGAGAGAAAATAGCAACGACTTCCACTGGTTGCGACTGTGATGATATTGCTCCTAGGATTCAATGTAGGATGTTACTATAACGAATAAACTTGTGTAAGATGGCGTTCAAAAGTTACATAATATAGTGGCTAATAGTTTAGACATAATAAATTTATATGTGGCATCTGTTGGAGCAAACCTAATGTACATTGGTGAATTTCTGTAATCACATTATTATATATGGAGATTAGGTTGGTTTTAACATCATTACTAAATGACTTATTGTAAGTTAAACAAACATTTTAGTAAAATAAATAAATAACATTAAGCAATGAGTTGTAACACGCAATCTTTCCCTTCCCCCAGAAAAGTCCATCAGAAGAAAACATCGCCCTGTTTGAATGGTCGATGTAAGCGAATCAAGATAAATGCTGACAATTCGATACCGAGAATAGAACTGTTTAACAGTTTCATACAAAGTCGGGGAAGGTTTGACCCAGAACACGCAAAGCAAACAGAAGTAACATGGAGATTTTCACTGCAGAGATTTGCGCTTCCATTTCTGGACTGTCTTCGCTTGCTTCGAAAAGAGGCAGAGATGACCAAAGGACGACCGACCTTAATGCCAACCACGGGCCTATGAGGCAGCTTTGAAACTATCACAGTGCAGAAGGATTGAACTTTAGGAGAGGTTGTTTCTGCTGCTGCTTCTGCTGCTGCTGCTGCTGATTATGATGATGATGAACGACAGAATGGCGAAGCAAAATAACATCAAACAAAATTCGTTATTTTTTATTCAGCTTTTTCTTCGTGTGCATGCGTGATTTTCTGTATGGTCAGTCATGTGCACAAGTTTGATATTCCTTCATTGCATGGGGTAGGGGTGCCGCATGGCATCTTCTTTGGAGTTTTATCTCTTTTATAGTTTGCACTTGCACCCACACATCCTATACACTGTTATGCGTCAAAAGACAGTCATATTTTATTTACAATATTGACTGATTTGTAGTTATTTCTAAAAGCCAAATGTCGACCAAATGTAATCTAGTTCACGTGGGAAATGTGAAGGGGAGATTAAATCATCATAATTATTACTCTTCTTCATTTGAATATATCCGTGTATGATTTAGTGTAATTATAATTAATAGTTATTTTAACCTAAAATGTTTATCATAAGTAGCAGTAATACTATTACTCGTACTAGTCGTTAATAGTAATTTTTCGCTAATGAAAATCGGTTGCTTACAATGGAATCTGAGTGATAGTAAGTATTTCATTTTATCCGTTTTATTCAAATTGCATTTGTTCAGATAGTTCCCAATTGATTATCTTCACGATCTAACATCTATGTTAATATTCCTGTAGCTTGTTTTCTACATGTATTTATCATGTAGCACACCGTTTCGTCTCTTTGTCCACATAAATAACATCTACTGTTTTCCTGATTTGTGCCTATCTTTGCTTTGTGTAGTTTGTTCTGATCGCGTTGTTTTGAGCAGTTGTTAATATCGTTTTTTTTTTTGCCGTCATATCCATGTATTTCTGTACTCTATTTTTTTGTTTTTGATATGTTTTATAAATCATCCAAGAACTGCTTCTCTCTCCATTTTTTTCTTAACTTTTCCCCCGTTTCGTTGATGTTCCTTGTCGTCGATTGTTGTAGCAGTATTCAACCTCTCGGTATTTTTTTTATACATTTGTCTGGTCCTTTCATCACATTGTAAGCAATGACGACTGCATGGATGAAAAGGCGAGACAGATGTAGAAGCGTTCTCTTCTCTTTTATTTCCCTTTTGTATAGTCGATCAGGAACAGTGGTGTGTGCATGATCATTAATTTCCTGGTTTTCTAATTAAAATTCTCTAGTTTTTCTTTCTCCGCTTCATTAATGCCCCAGAGTATGTTAATAGAAAACACTGCCCAATTACATTTTAATATTATTTCTATGTAGAATTTAGTTTCAATGAGCTTTCTTTTTCTTATCGAGTCTTATCTTTTTCTTTTGTGTCTCTCCAACATTAAAAAACCTTTTGTGTTTCTTCACCAAGTTGTGTTATTTTGGAAGAGCAATGCTTTGCGACACTGATTATTCTTATTTCAGCGTATGTTATTTTTTCATATAGTGTCGCAATTTTGATGGT
>NC_136483.1:130099636-130124636 GCF_053919585.1 Euprymna scolopes | reverse complement strand
AATACCCTTTATGTAAAATTTTAAATGTTTAGACCAGAAATTGTCTGAGGAATTTGTAGGGACCGCAAAGGTCAATTTCTTTTAACTTTGACCCCTATTATGACTGTTTATTGTTTTGGGCTTAAGTCAAGTTATTAAGTTAGATCCATGTCCAACGAACCTATATCTAAAGTTTCAAGTGTTTAGACCCAAAATTGGCATAGGAGTTTAGTAGAGTTCTCAAAGGTCAAATTGTTGAACTTTGACCCCTTAACAGCCAAATTTCTGCCCGAAAACCGGTTACAAAGATTTTTCCAAATCTCAATACCCCGTATATCAAATTTCGAGTCTGCAGACTGAAAACTGACAGAGTTATTGTGTAGGGAAATGTAGACAGACAGACAGACAGACACTTTCACTTTATATATATATATATATATATATATATATATATATATATATATACTAGCAGAAGTACCCGTCGTTGACTGGGTTAAAAAAGACTCTTTAAAAATAGACTCTGATTTATGAAAGTATGAAAGGTTATGAAGGGGGGGGGCGTGGGTGTAAAGAGATAGCTTCAAATCTTTGGGGTATCAAAACGAAAGCAACCCCTCAAACTAACATGAGGTGGGGCAGTAGTGGGAATCTTTAGTGATACAAAAGTATGAACACTAATTCGGATTCCCCATTATAAGTGACCCCATGAACACCTCCGTTGGTGTGAGTGAGTGATGTTACCCGTAAAAACCTTCCCTCTCCATGGTGGAGTAATTACGTTCGATCAATCCACCATGCAGTTCGGTAGCTCTACATCAAACGGTATGAGCGTGTATAGGGTTCTCGTTTATAAAGGAGATTTTTGAGGCATCTATCCCCTTGGTGACGTGCTGAAGATTAGATTACTTTTGAATATAAAAAAACCCGAGTATACATATATATATATATATATATATATATATATATATATATATATATATATATATATATATATATATATATTAGATACTAATACAAATAAACAGCAAACCAAAACCCGTAAACGTAAAAACAGACATAAGGAGACCCTATGGTTCAACCCTCCATATTCCAAAAATCTCGAGACAAACTTAGCCAGAGAATTTTTTAAAATATTGGATAGGAACTTTAAAGCCCCTCATAGATATAATAAAATATTTAATAAGAATACAATCAAAGTGTCTTACTCTACTATGCCAAACCTTCATCAAAAAATAATTAGTTCTAACAATAAAAAAATTAATAAGCTACAAAATACAAATATACAAAATATAGCAGGCTGTAACTGTAGAAGAAAAAATAAATGTCCCCTACAAGGCTCATGTAAAATAAAAAATGTAGTCTATAGCTGCACAGTATCAAAAACCCCAAATCTAAATGAATTTAATAGCAACCATAACTCAACCACCCGATTAAATAATGACACCAACTTTAACCAATCTACCAATCAAATACAGACCAACCCACTATATAATAATCCAACACCTAATCTACCGAAAAATAATTACACTAAACAAGAGGCAATATATTTTGGTTCCACATCTGGCTTAATAAAACATAGAATTTCAACGCACAAATATTCATTTAAAAATCACTCCCTGTTAAACCAAACTACCCTATCCAAGCATATTTGGCGACTCAAAGATAACAATATTTCTTTCAATTTGAAATGGCAAATAATAGGATCTTACAAAGCATACAAGCCAGGAGATAAATTCTGTGCACTTTGTACAAAAGAGACCCTAAAAATTTTAAAATATGAAGATATAAAAAATAGAACCACCCTATTAAATTCAAGAGAAGAACCTGTTTTCGCATGCAGTCATAAACGTTGGTTTAAATTTAATAAATATAAACCACCTTAAATCATTAAAAATGTTATTTATTAATATTCAATATCAAAATTAAACTATAACTTGACATGCTTATTAATAAAAATTTTTGATCATCAATATCATTGTTATTATTAATTGATCTGATATATCGACCATTATTATATATAATTAAAATATATTCTTAACCTTAACCTATGATATATTTTTTAATTTCAATAAATAAATAAATTATCAAATATTAAATTCAATAATTTCAAAATAGATTATAATATATTATTTGCTTGATTTATTATTCCTTAATATTAAATTAAGTTAAATACTAATTATCTCCCTTGCATTGTTTTGATTAAAGAAATAAGATTATCTCCCCCTTTCTTTTTTTAAATTTGAATTTAGCGTTTTCGGTCAAACGTATTCTAAACGATATAAAATATTCCATTAGCGTTCTTTTCAAAACTTAACATTTCATAAGTTGAAAAGCTAAAATTAACATCCATATGAATGCTTTGTCGTTAATTATTGATTTCACAAGGCGAAGAATTAAAAGGTAAATAATTATATATATATATATATGTGTGTGTGTGTGTGTATGTGTGTGTATATGTGTGTGTGTATGTATATGTATGTGTGTATATATGTATATATATATATGTATATATGTACATATATGTGTGTGTCTCAGTATTTAATTTTTAAGTTTTATTAGAAATATATTATCATAATGTTATATTTAAACTAAATTCAGATTTATAATTTCATTCTATCTTATTTCTATCTTTAACCCATATTAATTTACTTGTTTTTTTTTAAATACTATATGTAAAAATTATTGAAATTAAACTATAACTTGATATGCTTATTAATACAAATTTTGATCATCAATATTATTGTTAATATAAATTGATCTGATATATCGACCATTATTATATATTATTAAAATATATTCTTAGCCTTAACCTATAATATTTTTGATTTCAATAAATAAATAAATTATCAAATATTAAATTCAATAATTTCAAAAGAGATTATAATATTTTGTTTGCTTGATTTATTATTCCTTAATAATAAAATAAATTAAATACTTATTATCTCTCTTGCATTTTTTAATTAAAAAAATAGGATTATCTTCCCCTTTCTTTCTTCAGTTTTAAATTTAGCGTTTTAATCAAACGTATGCTAACCGATATAAAATATTCCAGTGGCGTTCTTTTTGAAAATTTATCATTTCATAAGTTGAAAAGCTACAATAAACATTCATATGAATGCGTTGACCTTAATTGCTGATTTCCAAAGGCGAAGAATTAAAAGGTAAACAATTATATATATTTATATATATATATATGTATGTGTGTATGTGTGTGTGTATGTATGTATGTATGTATATATATATGCATATATATGTATATATATATGTGTGTGTGTCTATGAATTTTATTAGAAATATATTATTATAATATTATATTTAAACCAAATTCAGATTTATAATTTTATTCTATTTTATTTCTATCTTTAACCCATATTAATTTGTTTATCAAGTAAATACATACCTTTATTTCAATTTTTTCCAGATACATCTGCCTTACTTTTAATGCTAGGTTTATTTATGGTGTCTTTTACATATATCAAAAACCCTTCCCAATACTTTTTGCTGATGAGGAAACTTTGTTTGTTAAAAATACTATATGTAAAAATTATTGTCTACCACAATAAAAACATTGTTTTCCAAAACGATCGTACAAATTATTGATTTTGTTGTTGTTCCTTCTTGTGAAACGGATTTTTAATTTAATTCTAATTTGAATTTTAAATTATCAATCACATTACTGAATATATATATATATATATATATATATATATATATATATATATAATGAAAATTATGGAAATAATATTCCAACGTGATGGAGAGATGAAAAAGAAACAAACCAAAATTTTATGTTTTTACGTTTCGCCATTATTACAAGACTTCCTCGGGATGATTGATTTGAACAATACCACATCAAGGCCCGGAGGCCACTCGAGGATAAGGGTTAATGGGTATACATTAGTCAATGTGACTATAGCGTAGTAAGCATAATTAGTGTAAACTTTGTAACTTGGATTACTTAGGGGGCCGACTCATCAAGAACTTGTTTACGTTGGACTTGAAGACACTACTTGTTGTGCTTGTAATGTGAAAGGGATGTTTTTGTTCTATTTCAGAACAAAAAATCGCCACTAGCATCGAAAGTGTGTATATCGTTTATGATATGAAGTTAGTGAATTTTTTAAACGACATTATTTTTTTTAATGATGTTTCTTTTTTTTTTTTTAGAATTCAAAATGTTGGATGTGTATATGAAATGAAATGAGAGTTTATTTGTTTTTATTCATTTATTGATTTTTTTAAAAATGTTATTATCGATATTATTTTCTGTGGTGCAACTTAATTAACCTGTATCTAAATTTAATATTCTCTTCCATTTTTATTTTGCCATTTTTCTCCCCCCCCCCCATTTTTATTGGTTCTGCCGACAATAGGAGGATGGACCTGTTAATTCACCCTTGTCCGTTCGTCTATCCGCAGTTTTCTCAATAACTACACCTTGAAATTTTTTTTAAATTTTGCACAAACATTAACATGATATGAGCAAAAAAAAGTAACAGCACGGATTTTCCGGGAAAACTCTGGTTGCCCACTTAGGGTTGCCTTTCAGGTTAAAATGGCTAAAATTGCCACTTTTGTGCTTTTTAAAAAAATTGATGTCTTGGATTTTTATAAAACTGTCTGAAAAGTTGTAACTAACTGATTTCTATACAATTTTGTTTGTCTATACTTCGCGATAATTCTTGGGTATGCCTCAGGGGCTTTTTTAAGGCTAATAAAAACACTCCATTTTTAGGACTATTTTACCATATTTGTCCAAAATTTTCTGTGTATTTAGCAGTTTTGCATGGTGCTGAACTCAAATTTGAATATGTTAAGGCATCGGGGACTTTTGCGGCTAAATGGGGGGGGGCAAATGATGGATTTAGTCATTTCTTTTTTTCTTCTTCTATATTTAACTTTTTATTGAAAGAAGATACTCTTAAACTAAAGAGTTATTTTCAAGCGTTAGATTGATGTTTATTTAAGGTAAATAATATAAGTCTGGGAAGTTTATATTCGGTGCAGCTAATAATTTTTATCAACTTTATATCACGAAAAGTGATGATTTAAACCTTTCATATGACGTAGATGAATACTAATAACTTGAACTTTCTTCTGTCGTAGACGAATAATGATTTAAAACTTTTCACTCATCATAGACAAAAATTGATGACTTAAACCTTCGACCGGTGGTAGATTTTAACTAAATTTCTTTACACATATTTCTTTTGTCTTTTTCTCCTGCTTTCGTCGTTAATACACTGGGTTTTTTTTTTAAATTTATTTTTTATTTCTTTATTTCATTTTATTTTTTAAATTTATTTTTTATTTCTTTATTTCATTTTATTTTAACGGGAAGGGTTGTAGGAGGGGGAAGTTTATATCAAACGGAGTTTCTTTTGTTAGTGACACTGGTTGTGGAGCTCGTGTTAATGACAGTGAGGGGTGAGCTTTATACACTCACTAAGAACGTAATTTGCATCTTCGTAAATCGAGCAACTATCCCAACCCTACTCTAATCATCCACCAGATAGGGATGTAATTGAGGTAACAAACCGACACCTGCCGCCTTTTGTGCATTATGATTTTGATTCAACCAACATCGTAATTCTGTTCGTTATCACAGTGTTTATTTTGAGCGCTTGGACCAAGCGCTCAAAATAAGCGCCGCTTGGTTCAAGGCGACATGAAGTTTCCGGTTAAAAAGTAATAAAACTGCTGGTAAAATGTCCATTATGAACTTAGTAACAAATCTATCTGCTTCAACGCCGTAGTTACGAGGTCTGTCTAGTTTATAATGGACTTAATTAAAGATCTATGAACCCAATGGCAAGTAAAATAATAAACACCATAAACATGTAACAAATCTGATTTTTATGGGTACGTCCATTTTGAATTGTTTGCCTTAAACGCAAATACGATAAAACCCCAAATCATTGTTAAAATCTGAGTAAATATGTGATGATATTTTATAATAATGCTTACAATGACGAAAAAGGAAAGGAGAAGAGGAGGAGGGGGGAATCTACCACGAGAAAGAAAGGCAGAAGAAAACTGAATTACTGCTGCATGTCGTCTACCAACGAAAACTCAATTTGTTTAGGAGATAAGTTGTCCGTATAATCAGTGGAGAAATAACCCAGTCGAAAGCGGAAAGAATGTAAAGGATAAATGCATTTAAAGTTTTACGCAAAATATTTTACAACTCTTTAATAACAGAAGAAATATCTATTTTCGTAGCTGCAATTAATATTTTAAAATATCTATTATTATTTTGCTATTATGCTTACAAATTTAAAACTAGTTAACTTAATGAAGGTGAATTGGGGCAAATACAGTGTGTATTCAGCAAAGTATTATATGTAAATGTCTTATTTTTCATCTAGTAATTGGATGATTTTTCTCATGTCGCTTTCAAAGTTAGAAATACTAAAACAATACTAAAAGACATATAGGCTAAAATTCAAGATGGATGAAATTCTTTTTATGGTGATATTTAAAATAAAAAGAAGGTACGAGTTTTATTTCCCTAGTCTTTAAATCATCATCATCATCATCATCATCATCATCATCATCATCGTCATCGTCATCGTCATCATCATCGCAATAACAAGAGTGTATAACATAAAACGCTTTGTTTTTTTCTGATACAAAATACTAAAATAGTTTTGAACATATGTGCATACATTGTAAGCAACAATATTTTCTACGCAACAAATAGGTTGTTATCACAACTTGTAAAATTATAAACGATATTGTTTAACTTTTGGTGTGTTTTTTTAATGTTTTTTTTTTTGGGGGGGGGGGTTACACATGGATCACCACTTATCAAGGTCAGGATGCCACTCGAGGATAAGGGTTAATGGGTATACATTAGTCAATATGAGTATAGCGTAGTAAACATAAGTAGTGGAAATTGTGGAAATTGGATAATTTAGGTGGACGGTTCACCGAGAACTTGTTTACATTGGACTTGAAAACAATCAGATTGGAAAGCAGGCTAACGGAAGAGAGTTCCACAAGCGTGCAGTTCTAGGAAAGAAGCTTTGTTCATGGAATCTCCATTTTTTAAATAATTTCAGCAAAGAAAATTATTTTCAAAAATAAATAACCGAATCCATGAAACAACGTAAAGTTTACGCAACAACAAAACTTTTTCAATTTGATTTTTTTTTTTTTTTTCAGTATAAATCAGATTGTGTTCCTTTCTTTTTAATGGATGTTTTCAAGTTTTCTTAGAAGAGTTTTCATTCATTATTGACAAGTTTCGTTGGTACTAACGTTTATAACGTTTATAACATTTATAACGTCGCATGCAATCGGAAGAAAGCCCTTTTCTTGACCAAGTTCACGAATCATTCTACGGTTAATCATCCGATGAAGAAAATGATGCGAGAATAAATATTCAGCGTGCTGAATATTCCAGATCAGCTTACCACCATGTTTAATAATTCCAACGCATCTGAACGTGAAAAATATCTATTTGTCGTCTTCAGAATGGCGAATACAGTTTTTTTCTACAACTGATAATAAAAATCATTATCAACAGAATTAAAATTTAATTCTTTTCCGGCTTTCTACACTGATGTATACGTTTTCGCTTTCCATTTTTTTTTTTAACTTTTCAGTATGAGGTTTTTCTTCTTTCTTGTTTCATAAATTTTCCGTCGTTTTAGATACATGGTTTTTAATTGAAAATGTTTCTTTTTATTATTGCTGCACATTTTTTTTTTTTTTTTTTGTAAATCTGTAAATTATTGAACACTTTTGCATTTTTATTGCTTACAACTAAAGGTGTGTTACTATATGTTGGAGATGGAGTTACCCAAATTAAAGTTACACCCTTATGCATCGTGGAGAGGTAAGTAAATCGAGACACTTATGCTGTTACTTGAAAACAGCGCACCAGTCGACTACAAGAAATTTTTCATAATGTCATGAATCGCCAAGATCTATCGCGACGACACGCAAGTGTCAATAAATAAATGGATTCTGAGTTAAAAGTTGAAGCAAACTTAATACAACGAACGACTTTTGTTCTCTCTCTCTCTCTCTCTCTCTCTCTCTCTCTCTCTCTCTCTCTCTCTCTCTCTCTCTCTGTGTATTTTTGTTACTACAAGGGAGAATTCAACCGTTTACTTCCTTGCGCAACGGTTGCGTTGTGTTAGCGCTCAATTTTTTTAATATTCTTCTCGGAAGCCGAAATAAATAAAGTATATATATATATATATATATATATATATATATATATATATATATATATATATACTAGCTGTACCCGGCCACGCGTTGCTGTGGCTCAGTTTGTTAAAATGGAACACATTCCTCAAGAAAAATTGCATTTTGTTCGTTTATTTACTTTTATTATTTTTTTGCAATTTTTTTAATCAACGAAAGTTATTTCCCCCCCCCCCCAAAGATTAATTTTTTACCATAAATGGTTAGGTGAAAGTTTTTTTCAGGAATACTTGCACTTTTTTTTTTAAAAGAAATTTGGCAGTAAACGTTTCTCTTTTAAAACGGAATTTTTATTATAAAAAGAACAGATGAATGCTTCACATGAACACTGTAAATAGTTATGTGAATGTACAGAAAAGTTTGATTCCTTTTTTCATGAGAATGTACAAATTATTTTTTTTAACAGATGTTCAGAAAATAAACAGAAAAATCCTTTCATCATTAATTATGCAAAAAATAAATAAAATGTTGATTTAGTGTTTCAATATGCTTATAAATTACGATACAATTGCTGAGTATGCGCTTTTTTACGGTTGTTGTAAAAATGGAATGGAAACTTAAATTTCACTCCGTTTTAATCTTTCTTAATTTTTTAATTGTGCCCCCCCCCAAACAAATATAATCAAAACAGTAACATTCAACAATTGTACTTTATGTATATAAAACACAAAATATTAAAAAAAAAAAAAAAAAGAAAAAAAAAGTTAATAACGAAAGGGAAATAATTCCATTTTTAAACGAAAAAGTCAGTTTGGTATATCTTTTTGTTATTTTTTACATAAGTCCAGCTTACCATTCACATTGGAAATGTCGACATTTAAAGGTTGTCGGGTACGTTTACAACGAATAAACACTCCAATCTAGTAGATGTATCAGAATTTTTGTAGGAATTTTTGACACCCCTATCACGAAACTGCGAATAAAATATAAAAAAAAAACTCGTAATTTCTCTTTTAAAAGTGGGTTGTTTATTTTCTTTATGGATTATACTTCCAACATAAACTATTAAAGTTGTTTTAAAAGTAATAGAAATATTTTTTTTATTTTTTAAAAAACAGTAATGAATTTTACGAACTCAATATTTTTCAATTTTTAAACTTTATAAATCTATCAAAAGTTTTCTATTGATTCTATTTTTACGATATTTTCAGGATCAATGTGAAATTTTATGCTCTTTCCAATAAACCGATTATAATATTTTAGACAAACGGTTTTTTTACATTAACGCCCCCCATTTTAAAGTGTCTATTAAAAAGTAAATAATTAATTTGCACACCAAAGTTTTATATATCACAAATTGAAGAGAAAAGGTCAATAAATAATATATTCAAATTTAAAACAAAAAAAGTAGTGTTTTTTAGAAATTTACCTGTACAGTTCGAAGTTTTTTTTTTAAAAACCACGTTGTTTTTTCTTTTCTTTTTTTTTAATGAAACCTTGGTCCTTGCTCCTTTAATTGAAAAAAAATTAGAGCTTGAATACATTTTTCGAGTAGTTATAAGCTTGGAAAGACAGGGGGTCGAATAATTCACGCCTCCCATTTTGAAATGTCTATTAAAAAGTAAATAATTAATTTACTCACCAAAGTGTTATATATCAGAAATTGAAGAGAAAAGGCCAATAAATAATATATTCAAATTTAAAACAAAAAAGTAGTGTTTTTAGAAATTTACCTGTAAAGTCCGAAGTTTAAAACCTTTTTTTTTTTTTAAAAATACGTTGTTTTTTTTTGTTTTTTTTTAGGAAACCTTGGTTCTTGCTCCTTTAATTAAAAAAAAATTAGAGCTTGAGTTACATTTTTCGATGAGTTATAAGCTCGGAAAGACGGGGTGGAATTATTCACTATTTTCACGAAATTTCTGATACACCTACCAATCTACCCATATTAGAACGGCTAACCTTGCCAGCATACTTGAAAAGCTATAAAAGTTCATGTGTCGAATGTGAACGATGAGTTGGACATAATTTTAAAATGTACCGAATTTAAAAGGGAACGAAATTTAAATTTCCGTTCCATTTTTACAACAACCGTAAACCAGAGCATTCTATGCAAATTTTACACAACTTACTGTATTAATGCTATTTTTTTTAAGCAATTTATGTTTGGCTATAAATTCCTAAACTCATTTCACCCTAAATAATTTAGGTGACTGAAATAGGAATCTAATTGAATCTTTTATTTCCTGATAGTATGTGAGAAATTTATTTTTCTTCGAATTCATTAATACGGACTTTAGGGGCTTTTTTCGGAATGTTACTGTAAAAATTATTTTTTATTGTTACAAATTACGATGCTTTATTTATATAAAAAAGCAAAAATAAATTCTTGCGTTTTTTATTTACTACTGAAAACCATAACTTTAGTAAAGGTATTTTTTGTTTAAACAAAATAAAACATTTTCACTAAGAGTTAAGTAAAAATAATTAGTTCATTATATTCTGCGATCATTATTTGATAAATACTGCAATTTTCATTAAAATTGGTTAATTTCCTGATTTTTAGTGAATTTTTAAGTAAAGGGAAGGGTCAAAATGTTTATACACTTTGAGCGTCGGCATTCATTGTCTGTCCCTACCATTTTTCGATGAATATTTGATAGCAAAGCGACCACGTGCGGTTAATTTAAATCAAATTTCAATCACATGGTTACATTATCAATAATCATGTGATTAAACCCATTGAAAATTTACCGATATTGCAAACACATTATGTTTACATTAAGCCTGTGAGACCAAAATATCCTTTTCTGACATTTAAAAAAAAAACCCGCGAGGTCAGGAGAAAGAAATGTCCAGAAAATCGCTAGATTTTTAACTTTTATCATCTGAAATTTTCAAAAATCGCTAATTCACCCCCCCCCCCAAAAAAACTCCATATTTTAACTTCCTACACTGAAAAAATTATAAATATAGTATACTCAATATATAAAATGTTCCGTGTTTTCTTACTATATGTTTCTGGAATCATATTGAAGCGGTTAGCTCCCCAGAAGGCTTATATATTTTATCAGCTAGTTTTACCTGTTTTTTTTCAGAGAGGGTATTTTTTTTTTTGCAAGACACAAATCATAAACTAAAACTTTTTATAATAAAAGTTAAATTGAAATATACTGCAAATTAAACATCACAATAATGGTGCAACATATTTTGAAATTAGAAAAATAAAAAAAACAAAAAACTTTGTTTTGGCATGTTAAAAGTATTTAGGTTGGTAGATAATTGAATTCTACTGTATTGGTATAAGTTTTTTTTTTTTGCTGTTGTTTCTTGCTTTTTACAATTTTCGATTAAATACTTCTAAATTAAGCGGGATTGCTTAGATCATATTTTAAAATAAACTTCGGAGGTTGGAATACCCCCCCCACCGAAAATGTAGTTGGAAAAATCGATTTTATAGCGAGATTTAAGAATGGTTAGCCGAAAAAAAAGGTGAAAAACAAAACAAATAATCAATAAATAATTGTTACCAAAGGCAATAAATGCTACTTTTTTTACTTACATGAATGAGTTTATTTTATGTTTTAAAGTATTTTCAAGCGCTTTTCTTTATTTTTTAATCTAGAATTGTGGGTGTGTGGGTGCGAAATATCTCAAGATTTTCTAGAATTCCCCGCTAGATTGCAAACGAAATCTCCAGATCTAGCAGGAAAACCGCTAAATTGGAAACACTAGTCACGTGACAGGAAGCGGTAATAAATAATTGTCCCTAAATAAAAAAAATGGCCTATCGGTACAAAGAATACCACCTATTTATCATAGAAAAATTAAGTATAATGTTATAATTAAAAAGAAATATATAAAAACACACATGGATATAGTAAACATATTATACCAAAACGTGGAAGCCATCCGTCCAGTGGTTTTTTAGACTATTAATTGCGAACGAACCAAGAGTTACATTATATATATATATATATATATATATATATATATATATATATATATATATATATATATATATATATATATATATTAGCAAAAGTACCGTCGTTGACTGGGTTCAAAAACAGCCTACAGAAAATGGACTCTGATTTACGAAAGTATGATAGGTTATGAAAAGGAAGGGTTGTAAAGAGATAGCTTCGAATTTGGGGGTATCAAAACCAAACCAAAATATGATGAAAGTAAAAATAAAATAGATAAACCCCATAATTTATTATACCTGTTCACACTGAAACACTTATCACAATATTCTGTGGAACTATATTAAAAAGCCTTGTTAAACTTTGTGACATATTTCCATTCTATGGAGGCCAGGCGCGAACGCAGACCCCCACAGTTATATTATACCATCCCTATTTAAGTTAAAACATATTTATCGAAGTATTCTTATGTATATTTATATCAAAAACACTTGTAAACGTTTTTTTTTTTTTTAATTTTTTATTTCCATACTTTGTGGACCAGGCGCGTACGCAGACCTCACAATTTTAATGAATCATCATCATGCCAGATCAAACATACCCATTCCTGTGTCTCGATACATCTTCTATCATTATATATGATCAGTTTTCTATAATAGTCAACCATATAGGAGCCTATTCGTGACCAGACACACACACACACACAGACGTTCAGCTTTATATTATAGATATATATTAAAATGGTTGTTCGCTCTTTATTACAAGACGTTCAATTTTCAGACGATGATTCCACCGATAAGTCGAGATAATTCATTCTCTAGAAAGAAATAATAACGTCAAACGCGTCGAACAAACCAAACTAATATAATGGCAGTCTCGTCCATTCGGATGGCACGTTTACATATCTTTGATGGTGCAGCCTTAAACGTTATAAGCAATGTTCAGACTGTGGCATGTAGCTATCACATGCCCCCTTCCCAGGAGCTGGTCGTCCGTGTCAAGTCACGATGGTAAAGGACCTTCCACATACGCTCCTCCCCCAACAATAGAGACACACCAATATACACTCCTCGGCTAATGATAGTGTTACAGAATAGAACCCAGATACTTTAAAGCATTACAGATTAGTTTAGAGTCGGCTCATTAAATCTGAACATAAAGAAACTTCTGATCTTATTGGATATTCTCATATTTCGTTTTAGTTTTTATTAGGTGCTGACTGCTGCGCAGCTGCGGAAGTGCTGGATCTACAGACTGCAACATATCCGGCACTCTCTGTAATAGGAATTGTCGCGGACGAGTAAATCAAGTCAAGTTAAAATTCGACCTCGAATCAAATATTAAGTACCTAATGTTGACGAAAAAGGGAGAAATCCACGACCTCCCCTCCACACACACACACACACACACACACACACACACACACACACACACACACACACACACACACACACACACATTTGGACATAATAGCAACTTGTACTTAACAAGCGTATACACTGAACCTTTTATAACATGGTATTTCGGCATTAGATCACCAAAAAGGGTTGGTATGCCGCAAAACAAACAAACAAACCAATCAATTGATCGGGGTTCGGCATTAAATCAGCCCAAAAGGGTTGATATTCCGTAAAAAAAAACAGACCAAAGCAAAACTGCTGTGTTTTGTAAATACGTGCATTAATGGCGGACAACTGATAGGAGGACATAGTTTTGAAAGCTGGTTTATCATAATTTTTGTGTGGATTTCCGATTACGTTTCGATTGTATTTAAAAGATTAAAGCCTAAAATTAATTTCCTAAAGGAAAAAATATTTTTACACGTGAAAAAAAAAGTTATAATAAAAGATGTTTTCACGGCGACATTCGGAAAGTGACAAGTTCATCTAAATTTGAAAGTTAAATAAATTCATTGTAAAAATCCCTTGAAAGATAAATATTAGTTTTCTGGGACTATTTAAAAGATAATTAGTAAAGTAAAATCATAAGATATTGAATTAAATGAAAAAAAAAACAACAAATAAATAAACACCTTGTTTGTACAAAAAAAGCTTAATTAGACCCCAAAAGCGATAGATTCTTGTTTCCCACAACCAAAACAAATGAAATTTGGTTTAGCATGAGTTCTGCGGAAAATGTCAGAAAGTCAAAGGGCTATCTAAAAATGACGTCGGGTGTTTAAAGGGAGGGAGGGGTTAAAAACCAACTGGTTTTCTTTTTTCCCTGTCATGCATCCGTATATTCTTATCGTGAATGTTTGTATAATTTTAACCATTTTTTAAATTTTATTATTTTTCTGTGTTCTTACTTTTACATTTTTACATTTCTTTCAATATTATTTTTAAAGATTATATAAAAATTATGTTACGTTAGAGATTATACGCTCATACATGCAAGGAAAATATTAGAATCTTACATATAAAAATCACGCTAAAAATGTAATAAAAAATAATATATTTTGCAATTAATTTTTTTAGTGAAAATATTGAATAATCAATGCTTGAATTCAATGGCAGTATCGTCAGTTCGAGAAATTAATTTCGAGGGGCTTTTTTCGTAATATTCCTGAAATAATTATTTTTTATTGTTACAATTTATCATGCTTTATTTTCATTTAAAAAAACAAAAATAAATTCATTCATTTTTTGTTTTACTACTGAAAACGATAACTTCAGTAAAGGTGTTTTTTGTTTAAACTAAATAATACATTTCTACTAAGATCAAAATAAAAACAATGTGTTCATTATATTCCGTGATCATTATTTGATAAATACTGAAATTTTCATTAAAATTAGTTAATTTTCTGATTTTTTGGTGAATTTTTAAATAAAGAGAGGGGGTCAAAATATTTAAACATTTTGAGCATCGGCTATTCATTTTGCAACCACTTTTCTTTCAGCAAATTGCTACCATCATTAAAAGCCATTTTGCGACTTCCACCGACGTCTGAGCCACAATCTAAAACAAGGACTCTATTGTATTGTCATCATTTCAGTTTCCATTTGCAATTGGCCAAAGCGTGTCTATCCCCCCCTTTCTTCTTCTTCTTCTTCTTCTTCTTCTTCTTCTTCTTCTTCTTCTTCTTTCTTTCTTTCTTTCTTTCTGCGAGACTAAATTTTTCTGCCCCTCTTCCTACAATAATGTTTTTGACCATTTTTCTTTTGTCGCAATCCCTAACCCCTTTTTTAGCAACATTTTTTTCTTTTGAAATCTTTTTCTTTCTCAGTTTGTTTTTAATTGTCTTTGTTTTTATTTTCTTATTTTTATTTCTTTATTTTGTCTTTCTTTTTGTCTTTCATTGCGTGTGCGTGTGCGCACTCTTATTTCGTATTTTCGATCCTGTTTTTTCTTTCTTTCTTTCTAGTCCAGTATTTATTTGTTTTGTTTTTTGTTTATTTTCGCATCATTTCTGATTGTTCTTTTTTTTCTTTTTCCTTTTCCCCCTTCTTCTCACTCCCTTTTAATTCAGGAGGCCTCAAGTTTTGACAAGCTTCTTGGCTTGACCATTACTCCTGATCTTAAATGGAACACGTACATCAAATCTGTTGCCAAGGCCGCTGGAAAAATGGTGGGATCTTTCTATCGATCCGGTAGATATCTCACTGCTGATGCTATTCTCTATCTATATAAGAGCCAGGTACGTCCAAGTCCAAGGATGGAATACTGTTGCCACATATGGGCAGGAGCTGCTAGAAAAGACTTGGCCTGCCTTGATAGAGTTCAAAATAGACTTCGTAGCCTCGTAGGAGATGTCCTTTTCTCTTCCTTGCAACCTCCATCTCACAGAAGAGATGTTGCGAGTTTGTCTCTGGTGTATCGTTATTTTCATGGAAAGTGTTCGACTGAGCTTCAATCTATGGTCCCCCCTCGCCAAACTTTCACAAGAAGCACTCGTCTAGCTGTAAACACTATCAATAATTCCCCCCACTCTTTATCTGTGCCTTATTCTAAACGTAGATTCCATGAACAAAGCTTCTTTCTTAGAACTGCACGCCTGTGGAATTGTCTTCCGTTTTCCTGCTTTCCGGCTGACTACAGTATGGTTGTCTTCAAGTCTAACGTAAATAAGTTCTTGATGAGCCGTTCCATATAAGTTATCAAATTTACCAAATTTCCATTACTAATGATTACTATATTGTCCAATTTCTACTGTACACTCTTTAACCCTTATCCTTGAGTGGCCTCTTGGCCTTGATAATGTGGTGATGCCTATGTAAAAAGAAAAAAAAATTCATTTCGTTTCTTTTTAATTTATTGCCGACGTTAATCTGTTATCGTGTTAGTCTGTTATTTTATATTCGATATTCTGTAATTCCGTTATTCTGTTAGTCCGCTATTCGAATTTTCTCTAAATTGTTCCATAGTTTTTCATGAAAAGATGTATGAGTATGAACGCAGAAAACTGGCGACGCTAAATTTTTAACTCTGGAGTCTCCAAATCCACGAAATTATAATTATTTGAATTTTACATCGACATTTTTTTGTCAAAGTCCAGCAAAAGTTAATATTGTTAATTACTAGCAGGCCGCCCGGCATTGCCCCGTCGTAAAATATGATATTTTAATTAATGCAAATTTCATATTTATTATTATTATACTTCTCTACCGGTTGGACCTTAAAGTGTAAGATGAAAAATGTTCAAAATAAAAAGTGGTTTTGAAATTATATTGTTGTTCTTGTGTATGCTTTGAGTACCAGCAATGACTTTTAATATCGAACTTAAGACAGGGCGGCCATAAAATAGGTAAGCAGACGAACTTTTTGAAACCGGAAGGCACAAGCAAGCAAGCTGATATGAGTTTTATAATTATGTAGATTATTATATTGGCCCAATATATAGTAATGATTTAAAAAGTAAAAAAAAAGAAAGAAATGACTCGTGCGCCACCACTGAGAATCGAAACCAAAACGTTTAGCTTACAATTTACTTTTTACTTTGACGTAAATGTCTGAGCTATAAAGACATGTTTGCTGCAAGGCTAAAAATTAAAACATTAACCAATAGCTATTACGTTACGCAGGCATACCGTAATGCGTGGTTCGGCCTTCAGCTGGTAAATTCCATTTATTTTACATTTTCACGCTTTTGCGCCGATTGTCCCAGGCTAAAATCCAAATAAAAAGTTTTGCGTGGGTTCGAATACCCTATATATTAAGTTTCATGTCTGAACAACTGAAAAAGGAGTTTGGTAGGCAATTTTTTAAAACAAATATATATATATATACACACACACACACACACACACACACACACACACACATATATATATATATATATATGGAAAAAGGTTTGTGTTTACGCAAAAATTACGCAAGTATAAATCATGTAGAATATTTGCATGTACATAATTACATAAATGGGAACTAAGCGCTACACCTCAAATACTATTTAAGTGGCTTTCTATTTGATAGTTTAAATACTGTCGAATTTCTGTCAAGTTTCGAACAATCACAGAGTAATTGATTTTTTTTCAAATTATTAACAAAATTTTATAATCACTGACGTATTTATAATTAAACCGAAATTTATTATGATGAATTAATTCTGGTAATAGGATTTTAATGTTTTACTTTTTTATTAATATAATAATTGTAAAAGATAGTACAAGAAAAAATCACCTTAGAACGCGTACCTAACTTAGAAAAATCGACTTACTTTCAAACAAGAGTAAATATTTAAAAATATGTATATTTCTGTGAGAGGCACTTGGATCTTATTTAAAACGATATCTATTTGATGGTTTAAATACTGCCGTTAAGTTTCAAACAATCACAGAGTAATTGATTTTTTGTCAAACTATTAACAAAATTTTATACTCACTGACGTATTTATGATTAAACCGAAATTTATTATGATGAATTAATTCTGGTCATAGGATTTTAATTTTTTACTTCTTTTTATTAATATAATAATTGTAAAAGATAATGCAAGAAAAATCTTCTTAGAACGCGTACCTAACTTCGAAAAATCGACTTACTTGATTTCAAGCAAAAGTAAATATTAAAAAATATATATATTTCTGTGAGAGGCACTTAAATCCTATTTATTTAAAACTATATCGTCTTTAAGAATGGTCTTAAACTCTATCTTCAATTAACATTTATTCCGTAGATGCTTAATTTTCATACCTTGCTAAAATTAGTTCCTCGATGTCTAATTTTCCTAAATTTAATTAAAATAAAATTAAAATATGAAAAGTGATTTTTTATGTTTTTGATTCATTTGGGATTTTATCTGTTTTTGCTTTAATTATCTGGTGGGTTTTGTCCGATGTCCTTTTGTCCGATCCCCTAGGTGTATATATATATATATATATATATATATATATATATATATATATATATATATATATATATACATATATATATATATATATATATATATATATATGTGTGTGTGTATATATATGTATATATATATGTATGTATATATGTGTATATACTAGTGATGGGATGATTCAAAAAATTTTCCCGATTTCGATTCAATTACCGATTCTGTCTTAAATTCCTGATCCGATACGATTCTTTTTAAATTTCTAAAAATTTAATTAGTGATTTGCTTTTGTATTTTTATTTTCGAATTACTCTAAAACCTTCTTATATCTGCATATATTTTCGCAAACAAATTCTGTGTGTGGAAGGGACACATATTAAATATATGGAGCGAGGTTCTAAATATTTTTCTCGAATTTAATTTCCTTTTAATTGATTGAAAATAATGAAACAACTAAAGATGCATTTCTCTTTTAAAACAAAGCCGATTTGCATTTGTCATTAGTTGGCAAAATGCTATTTGAATATTTCATAAACAATTGAAAATAATTAACGATTGTTATGCAAAATAAAACGGTATAGGAACAGTTTAGTTAACAAAGTCCCCTCTCCATATTAAACATGAATTTCTAAATAACAAAGTTACTATATAGACTTAAGAACGGATGCGAATGTATTCTTTACTACTCTATACGTTCTTTCTACCAAAGAATGTTCATGTGTTTATCCTAATCATCAATATTTGCCCTGTTATTAATACTGCCAATGACATAGATATGTAGTAGATTGATTTGTTTTAATACAAAAAAAACAAAAAAAAAAAAACCGAAACAAAAAACAAGATACAGATAATTATAATAGAAATACTTTTTACTAATATTGTGAGAATTTAAGACTAACATCCTTTTCCTGTGGTAGCCCCGGGCTGAGGGTGTCCATTTTTTAAAAAGGCTCTCTTCCCCGTATTAAAAATCACCAAAATGAGTGACGTGGAGTCGGCGTCCAAAGTAGGGAGCCGACTTTGGCGCCAAAAAGAAGTGGCGCCAAAGGCGGCAAGAGGGCAGATAGAACTGAGACAGGGAGTGGGAAGTTAGTGGAGGGAAGAGAGAAATTGTTTCCGACCCTCCCTCGCGGGAAGGTCGTAAATTATCAGCTCGGATCCCACCGTGAGGGGGAGAGCAGAGAAAGACAGACCAAGTGGGGGTGCGGAGAGAACGCTACCCAACAAGCTCGTCAGATGTTCCGGGCACGAGAGTGTGTCGCCAGAACAGCACTGCCTAGCGCTGTGTATGTATCAGAGAACAGATACTACACTTTTATTCATGTTAAAAATACAGTGAAAATCAACGATGAACAAAAAACTTAGGCACATGGCCAACTCAAAAGGGGGGATTTGGGGGGTCGTTGGTCATCCTTGTCACTCCAGAACTAAACAAAATCAAAAGTTTCTCCCAGCTAGTATCTTCTTTCACCATAATACCGCATTCACCCTTTCATATTGGGGACGTCATACTTAAAACTCCAGTTTTTAAAACATTTTTTATTGACGTGTAAAAACAAAAAAGATAATAAAATGGTACAATAATTCATTTGTGTCGAGGGCGGGGGTAAAAAAAAAAAGGGGGGGTGATTAGTAGGACCCTCCCAACCCCGTCTACTTGATAGACTGCCCGTTCCACTAAGTTTGTAAAAGGAACCTCGCTTCCGCGTATCAGTCTCTAGGTGGGGATGCCCTCTAGATGGGGGTGAATGGAGAAAAGAAAATTTTGTGGGTAACAGATGGGGGATGAGAGTTAGTTTGTGTTTCTTTCTCTCCAAGATGGGTAAAATTTAGACGAAGGGGTTAAAACAAAAATTGCAAGTAAGAGGGGATGGAGATCATGGAGGCTTCCTAATCGGGGAGGGATGGAACACACACTCAGCTAGCTAAGAGGCTACTTGTTTAATTTTACTTTAGGGAACTGCGTGTTCCACACCTAGGCGGAGAACACGTATTCAAATCTGGCTCCTCTTCGTAAACACAGACTTGCTACATGTATCCATCTTCTGTCAAATGCCGCGCGATGCGGCCTTCTTCTATCACATCTGATCTTCACCCGTAGTTGGTGTTTAAAGAAAGCGATCAGATCCTGATCAGAAACCCCCCCCCACCGGCAACCTTGCAGACGCGACGTCCAAATCACCATTCTCGCCATGGCCAGGATTGTAATGTAGACCATTTGTCTTTCCCGGTCCCACGGCGGCCTCACGTTGTCCACGACATTGGATATGGTAATTGGGCGAGGATGCTCAGGATCGATGCGAGCCGTCACTTCGCTGACATACAACCAGTACTGGCAGAGTTCGCGGCAATCAAAGAAAGCGTGATCAGTAGTTTCTACGGCTGTTGTCCCACAACGGGGACAATCAGGCGACTCCAAAACCCGGAACTGCATTGTATGTTGTTGAGTGGAAGTGCATTCCGGGCCAATCACTAGGTCAGAGAGAAAATTGGTTTTACTTAAGTCCCTGATAGTGGCAATGTGCCTTGTTTGGTTAGAAAATGTAATAATAAAAAAAACCAAACAGGAAAACCATGTAAAAAAAATAAATTCATTGGACTTAAGGAGTCGGAGTCGGGTAAAAAAATTCCGACTCCGACTCCGACTCCTTGTACTTTTAGAAATCCGACCGACTCTGACTCCGACTCCAGCTAAAACCTCCGACTCCTTCCGATTCTGACTGTGGCACCGACTCTGACTCCGCAACCCTGCTTCTCAAACGGTTCTACTTTTCCATTGTCAAAGTGTCATTTTATTCACTTTTGCCATTTTTATCGGGACAATTTTGACCGTGATATTTTTATCGGTGCCATTTTTACTGGTGCCATTTTTCCGGTGCTATTTTTACCTAGCATCGTGTTGCGGTACCCGACACAATGGTGTCCATCTTTGTTGAATGCCTGTTGTCCTTTGCTTTTTCTATTATCTCTGTCCTAGTCTGTCTGTCTCTCACACACATTTACTCACTAATGCACTATTGTTTTGTTTTTTACCTGCCCTTCACCTACCCTTAACGATAAGGTTCAACTTATTGTGACAACTCCCCTCCCAAAAAGTGGGAACTCGGAATAGGTGATAATACTGAAGAATTTGTTGGGTTTGTAGCTTTACTGAAGAATTAAACTTCCCCTCCTCTTAAGAGCCATCAGTGACTCCATCATGTCGCGTAGGTAATGCTAGATTTTACAATTCTAGGCTGGCAAAAACCCATTCAATATTGCAGAAGCGGTCCGTCCGCCCCCCCCCCCCTCCAGATATAGGGCATGCCTTTCTTTTGTTCTCACACTCCCAAGAATGTTGCGTTAGAGAGAGAGAGAGAGAGAGAGAGAGAGAGAGAGAGAGAGAGAGAGAGAGATGTCTGGAGGGGGGGGGGTAGAAAGGCAAATAATCCCATGTGTCGTTTCTTTTTTTTTTACAGGTCAAACGGTCAGTGTGTTTCTGGACCGACGATAGCCAATGAAAGCGTCTTCTTGACCTTTTGAACTTGTGAAAGTTCATCAGACGAGGTCACGGAAGACTGGTGGGAGTTGAAGGAGAACAACTGCGACCTGCTATTTCATGCCAACAAGTTTAACAATATGCTTTCGAGTGTTTGGGAGAAAGGTGATATTATTTAATATGTGTATACACTTGAATTATAAAATAATACATTATGTAGATATTTTAATATTTACTTAGCATTCAATAAACAAGTAGGGTTGTATACTAGTATTAATATATTTATTATACTTATAACAAGTAAGCTACACAGAAACACATGAAATAATGAAGTTATATATATATATATATATATATATATATATATATATATATTGTTTTTAAAATATAATTATCCACTGACACGTGTTTCATTGTCTATGATTTCATCAGAGTGGCTGAATCTAGACGACGAAACACGTGTTAGTGGATAATTATATTTTAAAAACACTACATATGCCGCTCCTCATTTGGGTGTACCAAATTGGTCAAAGGGAAAAGTATTCCCAACTCGCATTTAAGTAAAAATGTACTTTCGTATAAATAATTGGGGTTTGTATTACTGTACACATAGATTCGAAAAAGTTGTCAAAAAAACAAATATATAACAAATAAATGTTATCAAAGGCAAGATAAGTTACTTTTCTACCAAACTGGATATATTTTTCGTGTTTTTATTCAATGTAACATGTTTATTCAGCTCGAAAACCATACAGTGTTTACCGATGTATTGGGACATTCAAGATGGCGTCTTATTCTCTCTTTAACACGGTAAGTGTGGGAAAAGATGTTATAAATAAAAAAAACGGATAAAATACTGTTAAAAACTCGCTCTATATATATTACCGTGACATAGGTTGACATATATTCGGCGGGTTTTTAATAGTATTTTGTATAGTTTTTTATTTATAACACCTTTTTCCATACTTACGGTGTTAAAGAGGGTGTGAGACGCCATCTTGAATTTTCGAATACATCGGTAAACACTATGTTTTTCGAGCTGAATAAATATGTTACATTGAATAAAAACACAAAAGGTATATCCAGATAGGAAGAAGAGTAACTTATCTTGCCTTTGATAACATTTATTTGTTATATATTTGTTTTGTGACAACTTTTTCGAATCTATGTGTACAGTAATACAAACCCAATAATTGAATTAAAAAAATAATTATATATATATATATATATATATATATATATATATATATATATATATATATATATATATATATTCCAAGTTAAAAACTCAATAGTAAAAACCATTGAATTTCAGTGAGGTTGTTGATAGTGCTTGATTTTTTTAAAAAGAACCAGATATTATTTAATTTAGGCAAACAAAATTACCATAAATCGCTACAATAAATTTACTGTTTCAGTCTTTAAAGATGTCGTTAGGCGACAGGAGATCTCTGGGCTTCTTCAAGGCTAGCCATTTAACAAATAATAATTAAGAAATAAAAAATAAAATAAATAAAAGATAAAGGCGGAGTAAAAGTAGAAACATGGAAATAAGAGAAAAAAGAGGTTAAGAAAGGAAAAAGTATTGGATATATATTCTTAAAATAAAGCCATCAGACATGCTCTTTATCTATTCAGTTATATATTTATTTTAAGATAGGAGACGATAATTTAATTAATTATAATGAAAGTGTCCTTCATTTCCTAAATCGTGTCTTGGAACGCCCACGAGCCCCAACGTTAATCAAAAGCTTGACGCGGGAGCGGGAAAGGATAAGGGTTCAAGACGGTGGCTACCGAGAAAGAAGGCCGATGCACATGACAGCGTAACGTCACTTCCTAATTAAGTTGTAGGTATAGACAGCTTCCGGTATTCAACCACGTGGTCATGCTAACAGGCATAAAAAAATATGGCTACCAATATGTGTTACCGATTGTCCATGTATGTTCTAAAGAAAAAGAAACATTCTCCATTCGGAAAATCATTATTATAATTGCACATTTGGGATAATTTAAATCTAAATATCGTAAGTGAATTCGTGTTTGAACTTTTATTTTTATTGGAGAAAGTCGAATATTTCATTTTATTTATTTTTTTTTTTACTGCAAAACAAACAATTTTTGGGTTTGTATTACTGTACACATAGATTCGAAAAAGTTGTCAAAAAACAAATACATAACAAATAAATCTTATCAAAAGCTAGATAAGTTACTTTTCTACCAAACTGGATATATTTTTCGTGTTTTTATTCAATTTAAACTGTTTATTCAGCTCGAAAAACATACATTGTTTACCGATGTATTGGAAAATTCAAAATGGCGCCTGACTCTCTCTTTAACACGGTAAGTTCGGGAAAAGGTGTTATAAATAATAAACTAGACAAAATACTATTAAAAAAAAAAACACCGAATATATGTCAACCTATGTCACGGTAACATATATTGAGCGAGTTTCTAACAGTATTTTGTCTAGTTTTATATTTATAGCACCTTTTTCCAAACTTACCGTGTTAAAGAGAGAGTCGGGCGCCATTTGGAATTTTCCAGTACATCGGTAAACACAGTATGTTTTCGAGCTGAATAAACATGTTACATTAAATAAAAACACTGAAAACATATCCAGTTAGGTAGAAAAGTAACTTATCTTGCCTTTGATAACATTTATTTGTTATATATTTGTTTTTTGACAACTTTTTCGAATCTATGTGTATATGCCGACATTTTTCTTTTTAAAATATATTGATAAACATTGTATGAATTTCGAAGCGATTACACGTTTTAAAGTGATTAAAACCACTAAAAATCTTCCCAGATAGGAAGAAGAGTAACTTATCTTGCCTTTGATAACATTTATTTGTAATATATTTGTTTTTCTGACAACTTTTTCGAATCTATGTGTACAGTAATACAACCTTAAAATTTAATTTGACTTGAAAATAATATTTAAAATACACGTGCGTTACTGCACAAGCACCCTTATTATTATCATAATAATAATAATAGTAATAATAATTTTAAAAAACTGGTGTAGATGACATCGACTGGCGTCACACCACACCAACTAGTTATGAAGGCTCATGGAGGATGGAAAGACCGAGGTGAGAGAGTACTGACCAAATCTCCACTGGAAGTGTGCAGTTCAAATCTGGTACTTTGGGGAGGCATTTTGTCACCCAAACCCCAGGA
>NC_136483.1:130057136-130094636 GCF_053919585.1 Euprymna scolopes | reverse complement strand
GTAATTAAGAAAAACGCCTGATATTCAAATATCTCAGCCAGGCATTAGCAACAACAAAGTGTATATTCGTAGCTTTAATGGTACCAACGGAAAAGTTAGCTTTGCGGCTGTGAACTAAAAAAGGCATTGTTCTGCTTTCCTTGTTTTTTGTTAGGGGGTGATGTAATATGGACAAAAGATAGTTTCAGAACTATTAGCAAAATGAAAGATAGAACTGAAAAGCATGAGAAGCACGTTGACAATGTAGTTTCCCTATCAATTTTGGGGACCATAAATATTAAAGCAAAACTTAGTGAGGCCTGCAGACTTTCAATCAATCATCATAACATGAATGTTAAGAAGAACCGTGAAATTTTATCTAAAATAATAGATTGTATTTTCTTTTGTGGGAACTTTGAAACTCCCTTACGAGGACATGATGAAAAAGATGATTCAGTAAATCCAAGTGTATTTAGAGGATTTTTAAATTTTGCATCTTAATTAGATCCAGATTTAAAGAATCACTTAGAAACCAGTAATGTCTTCAAAGGTGTTTCCAAGACTATTCAGAATGACATACTTGACTGTCTTTTACAAATATACCGTGATGAAATAAGGGCAGAAATTAGTAAAGCTTCCTTTGTAGCTGTCATGACTGATGAAATAACAGATGTGTCTGAACATACACAAATGATCATTGTTTTACGGTACGTCTTGGGTGAAAAAATACTTGAACGCATTTGGGGATTCTTTATTCCAGAACAACCAAACCACTGATGGGATATCAAAATGTATTCTACAACAATTAGATATAATCCTTCAAGGGAATCGACAAAAACTGATAGCTCAGACATTTGATGATGCAAATGTCATGAAAGGCAAAAAAGCTGGTGCTCAGGCGAAAATAAAAGCAGTTTATAGTAATGCGCATTTTACTCACTGTTATGCGCATCAACTTAATTTAATAATGAGGAATGCAGCAAGCATTACACGAAATGCTAGAATATTTATCTCTAACATTTTGGCTATTCCGACTTTCTTTTCTAGATCACCACAGCGTCTGTCCATTTTTCAAGAAGCATCTAGATGTAAGCATTCTACGTGTATCCACCACAAGGTGGAACTTTAACATACATAAATAGATTTCATGAAAATGTTCAAGCATAAAAAACTGTCACTGAAATTCAGTCAACATATGTAGATAAGACCGTTGCAGAAGCGACAGGAATTCTGAAATATTTGAACGATGAAAATTTCATATTTTGGTTTGAGCAATTTCATAAAATTATGTCTCATGTTGAAATTATTTCTCGGGAAATTAGCATATATAAAGTCAATGAATACATAACAAATTTCAAAACTGCTATTTTAGAGATAAGAAACACCAAATACTGTGAAAATTCTTCACAAACACTCAAGGACGAAGCTAAAAAACTGTGTGACTATATATCTGTTGATATAACGGACAGATATTCTTTAACTAAACATTTAATACTTGCTAAATTGTTTTACAAGATAAGCTTTGCTAGTTTTAAGAAAAAAAACTACCTACAGAAGAGATATCCTTGACAACTGAAGCATATCCCATGATTGACAAAGAAAAGTTTGAAACTGAGCTAGAAATATTTTATAGTAGGTAAGATATCCATGAATATTGCAAAGTAATTGATCTCCTGAAATTTATTTTGGAAAACAATTTAAACGATGTTCTTAGTGAAATCACAAAACGCATAAAAAATATCTAGACAATTCCCATGACTACATAAGAGATAGAACGTTGTTTTTCAACTCTGAAAAGAATAAAAACTTATCTAAAGAACACCATGGGTTGCGAAAGACTAAATGAACTTGCAGTGCTTTCAATTGATAAAAAAGTTCTTCAGCAGTCATTCAGATGTTAAGGAGAAAATTATCAATCTTTTCTCACAAATTAAAACAAGAAAAATGGAGTTTACTTTCAAATGAATGTAATAAGTAAAATATTTAAAATATTTACATCTATTTAGGATTCCTTTAAGTTATTGTATTTTTATACGTGTACATATGCATACGTATAAATTATGTATATTTTTATGTTTGTTTTATTTTTACACAATATTAAAACAATAGGTGTTTTCTTTATAACAGCACCCCCACTAATATTAGGCACGAGCCGCCACTGGTCCCAAATGTTATATATTGAAATAGTTGGGTTGAATTGAAAAAATTATGGTTAAGAACATATATATACCTATTAATTATATAGAGAGATTTATCTTTCGGTAACTTCCTTCTTCCCCATTCCATCTCCCCCTACTACCTTGCTTCCTTTCTCTTTTTTACGCCTCTAACCCCCCCTTCCCTCCCTTCAACCTTTCACTGGAAGCCCAGACAACATTCAACAGATCCGGGTAAATTCCTAACCTCTTCTCAGCTATAAACATATTAAATTGAAGTAAACTTTTTAAAAAAGAGAATTTTATAGGCACCGCCAAAACTGGGGGGGGGGGGCAGGTCAGTACTTTTTGACGGACCGTCTTTTTAAAAATCTACCAAAAATCAGATAATTATCCGATCAATACGAAATTTTCAGCGATTATTAAGAGAAGAATGAACTTTATAACGGTGTACTTATTTTTCATAAACAATATTTATATATATATATTTTTTTGCTTACACCCCCCCTGTTTTGAAGTGGGAACAAATATGCTTAAAATAATCATCTGAAACTGAACAAAACATATTGTGTCGTTGTAAGGGACAGAATTATAGATTAAAAAAAAAAAAAAAATTGTTTGCATACCTTATTTTGACGTCTGAATATCAGAACTTCGATTGTGTTTAATTATCCCGCTTTTGAGTTTTGAAGTGTGAAATTCGGTGAATATGTTAAGTAAAATAATTAATTTAAGTTAAGCAAAACAACAAAAAAATTTTTTTAAATATTTATACGAAAAAAGCCATTTTAAAATCTTTGATAAATAAATTAACAATTTTTTTTTTAGCGAGCCGAATAATGCATGACCATTATTAAACAGGGCATGCTTTGAAGAATCGATACCAAAAAAAAAAATTCGATAAATATTGTGCCCTTTGTGTTAAAAATAGCATCATTTTTTTCGATCCCGTTTGAAAACGTTTGCCGCCTTTCGACTACGGTGGACCAAACGCGCTGAAATATTTTTTTTTCATTCTGCTTTAAATTGCCCCCCCCCCTATTTTGGGGAGCCTGGCCCCCACACACATACACATTAAAAACCAAACTCATACAAATGGTCACCCATCTGGTACTGGCCAGCCTCAGCTTAATAATACATTGAAATTTTCGTCACTGAAAAATAAGTTTTTTTGGCCTGTTTGGTCTTCCATAGTTTGCTTCTTATCAAACGCAAACGTAAACAGTGTCGATCTAGACTCTAGATCGACGCGAAATAACTATTTACATATATGAATGAGTGGAATTATTTGAAATCCAGGTACTTATATTATAATATTTTTGCATATTCTCTTAGAAAATCATCCTAAATCTTAGTTAGACAATAAATAAATAAATTAATTATTTCAAAAACCTTTTTTTTTTTAAATATTTATGTACGTTTTTTGTGCAAGACAAAAAATGTCAATTGTTAACTTTTTGGGAAAATTTAACATTTAAAATTTAATTAAAAATAGTAGAAAAAGTTTTACATTATTCTGTTTTCTATATGATAAAATTCAGGGTTTTATCTTTCTGGAAAAAAAAAAGTTACTCAGAAATAATGGATTTTAATAAATGTAATTTCGTTTTAAAAAACAACAACAACTTGATTTTGCGGCCATTTTTGGTGGTGACTAGAATTTTATGACACACTGACCCGTGAAAGTCTCAGACATGGACGAACAAACCCTTTGCTTGTCAAAGATAACATCTGTATAGCCCTAGATTTAAAACCAATCCCCTCAACCCACAAACTCTAACCCTAACACCAACACGAAAATGAATAAAGTAACCAATAAATAAGTAAATAAACAGATACGAGAATAAATAAACTAATAAATTCGCACCCAATTCAACCCTGTTCTTCACGCTCATGATAAAAAAAAGCCTTCTTTTGCTGCGGATAGATTTCCGCTCTTCATTTAGAATTCCGTTTTCGAAAATAAGGGTTGTTTCCTGATGAGGTCTCTAGTTAGTAAATACTAGTAGACCGAAACATGCTCATGACTGTGTAGCAACAAACTACTGCTTATGTAAAGACAAATATATATATATATATATATATATATATATATATATATATATATATATATATATATATATATATATATTAAGTAATGTGATTTATAATTTAAAAATTTTAAAAAAAAATTTTTAATTTAAAAATCAAATTTTAATTAAATTAAAAATCAGTTTCATAAGAAGGAACAACAACAAAGTCAATTATCTGTACGATCGTTTCGGAAATCCGTGCTTTTTATTTGTGGTATACATGAAGTCACGTAGAACAATTATACATAGTTTTTTTGGTAAGCACGGTCTCCTCATCAGCAAATTTAGGAGGATTTCTATTGAATTGAAAAGACACCAAAAATAAACCTAGCATTAAAAGTAAGGCAGATGAATCTGAAAAATTGAAGTAAAAGGTTTGGATTTAAAATTTATAAGAAAATTAGTATAGGTTAGAGATAGAAATGAGTAGAAAAAATATATATTTTTTTTGAATTTACATAATAAATTTGATTTAAAAATATATAGATATAGTTACCTTTTAGTTTTTCTTTTTTTGAAATCAGGAACTGTATTTAAAGTAGTCATTTAGATGTTTGCTATAGCTTTTTATTTTATTGAATGATGAATTTTAAAAGGGCGACGCTCGTGCAGTAAATTGTTTCCGTTAGCGTATTTTGATTTAAAGACGCTACAGTTAATATCTATAGAGAGAGAATATTTATTTTGCAAGTTTTTAAGGGGAGATAATTGTCATGTGTTATTGGCTTTATTTATTATTTGATTTACGAGTCTAAGGGCGGTAATTGGTCTAACTTAATTTATTAAAAAAAAAAAAAAGTAATCTATTTTTACTAATGAGTAATTTTTAATGATTTAAGGTGGTTTATATTTATTAAATTTAAACCAACGTTTATGATTACATGATAGAAGCTCATGTCTTGAATTTACTAGTTTGGTTGTGCTTTTTATATCTTCATATTTTAAAATTTTTAGGGTTTCTTTTGTACATAATGTACAAAATTTATCTCCTGGTTTATATGATTTGCAAGTCTCAATTATTTGCCATTTTAAGTTGAAAGAAATATTGCTATTTTTTAGTTGCCAAATATAGTTGGATAGAGTAGTTTGGTTTGATAGAGAGTTATTTTTAAAAGAATGTTTGTGCGTTGAAATTCTATGTTTTATTGGGCCAGATGTGGAACCAATATATATTACCTCTTGATTATTATGATTATTTTCCGTTAGGTCTATTGTTGGATTATAATGTGGTGGGTTGGTTAGTAATTGATCGGTAGATTGATTTAAGTTGGTGTTATTATTTAATCTGGTAGTTGAGTTATGGCTGTTGATAGGTTCTTGTATATTTGGAGTTTTTGATACTGTACAGCTATAGATAGCATTTTTAATTTTACATGAGCCTTGTAGAGGACATTTATTTTTTCTTCTACAGTTACAGTCCGATGTATTTTGTATAGTTGTATTTTGTAGTTTATTAATTTTATTATTATTAGAGCTAATTATTTTCTGATGAAGGTTAGGCATAGTAGAGTAAGAGACTTTAATTGTGTTCTTATTGAAAATCTTATTATATCTATGGGGGGGCTTTAAAGTTCTTATCTAATATTTTAAAAAATTCTCTAGCTATGTTTGTTTCTAGGTTTTTGGAATACGGGGGGTTGAACCACAGGATCTCCTTGTGTCTATTCTTACGTTTGCGGGTTTTAGTTTGTTGTTTATTTATATTATTATCTAATATTTGTAGTTTGGTTTTATCTTTTTTTGTCTCCTGGTTATTTTTCTTAACTCGTATACGGGAAGACATTGCCATATTATATGTTATTACGCTCTTAATAGGTTTATTTTTAATGCAGTTTATGTTTCTATCATTTTATATATATATATAATTATTTTTTACTATAACAATTAAATACCTACAGACGCTAGTGTTTCATCCTTTCGGGATTCTTCAGTGCAGGGTGTCACGATTACTACCAGTCGAACGATTCGAACCCCGCGACACGAGACATCTCTGGCTCGATTAGCGGAGGCCGTATCCATTCGGCTACCATTAACCGTGTGAAATAGCGTTGAATTTTTTAAACATTTTAATTTAAATGTTCATTACGTCAGACAGACAGTGATCAAATCGTTATACGATGATCTACGCATAAGAGCTAAATTGACCGACTTTTAATTCAACTGAAAGTGCTCAACGATAAGAAACGAATTTCTTAAAGGGGCTGTCATAATTATTTTTTTACTATAATAATTAAATACCTACATACACTAGTGTTTCATCCTTTCGGGATTATGGAAACAAAGGGATGTAGTGTTTACTGTTTACCTGATATACACAATGGTAAACCTCAAACTAATATAAATATATATATTTATATATAGAAAATGTAATCCCAACCCAATTAAAAACACTCAATACGCAATAGAGAGTAGAGCTTACCTTTATCATCATTATGACATTTTGACAGCCTTAAAAACTATGATTCTGTAAAACTTAAAAAAATATAATCATCAATCCTACACTTTTGCTTTTAATAATGACATCGAATTTCTTTATAGAAAGATAGAAAAGATCTGTTTCATTCTGTCTAGACAATTTCCGGTCACAGTAATTACGAGCTTTTACAGCACCCCCCCCCCCTTGAAATCACCATTTTCTTTTTAAGCCGTGTATGAAGGTTCTCATTTTGGATTTCTCTCTTCTTGCTATTAAATCCCATTGGACTACTGCACGGCTCGGAAAAAAAAGAAGAAGCTGCTTTGTAAACTTTCCAATCGGATTTTTGAAAACTTTCCAATGGGATTATACGCATTGTCACGCTGGATTTGTCTTGGAATACATTCTATCTAAAGAACTATTTTGCATTTTGGATCAACTCTTGATGAGTTTCATTCAATATTATGAGCGGTTGGTTTTTATATTAGTTTTTTAAATATCCAATATTTTTTCATTTTTTTATTTGGCAATTTATAATTAAATAAATTGTAATTTCACTTAATGCCTTAACTAGCAAATTCTAGCATTGCTACAAATATAATTTGCTGATTTCTTTATAGAATATATATATAAGAATAATAAGAATAGCATTCTTTGAAACTTCACGGAATAAGGACTTTGTAAATTTTTTTAATTTTTTTTGAGTATTCAGTCGAACAATAAAATTTGATTGTAAAGTTCAACTTACAGTTTTAATTTTCTTTCTTATATATATATATATATATATATATATATATATATATATATATATATATATATATATATATATATATATGCCAATGAAAGCATATATATATATATATATATATATATATATATGAAAGCATATATATATATATGCCAATGAAAGCATATATATATATATATATATATATATATATATATATACAAATGCATACATATATATATATATATATATATATATATATATATACAAATGCATACATAAAAATACATATAACAAGTATAATGTGGAACCAAAAAGGGCGTGTTAATGTGTATTAATTATTATTGTTAATGTATTATTCATATTTGAAACAAATTGAAGTTTAAAGTCAATAAAAATAATGATGCTGAGAGGAAAATTTATTTTAAACAATTCCTTTTAGTTGTTTAAATAATGTTTAGATAGCTGAGAAGGTGACTTTTTAATGCCTAGGTGGTTTTTGTTTTTTTATTGAGTCTTGATCTTTACATTTCGTAATATATAATTAAATTTCGTAATATATAATTTTTCAGCAAGACATAGATAACAGGGTGAGTTAAGGGAAGAACACATGCTGGCTTTTTTTTCTTAATATATTTGAAGTAACAGATGATGTTAAATTTTGTTCAATTAGTTCATTGTAATATATGAAAAAGGATGTTTTGCCTTTATAGTTTGGATTTTCGAAGGAGCATTTACGATCGGGAACTTCTCCTTGAAAGTATTATCAGCCATACCAATATAACATTTATTAATATTTGAGTACTCTTTGTTGTATATTGTGGAATTATATACTATAGATCTTACTAAACAATTCCCATTAAGTGAATATTCAAGCGATTACATGATTTAGTTAATCTATTTGTGTTCGATTCATTTGTATTGTTCCGAATTTACATATTGTGCTTTTTAACTATTTTTCCTAAATTGTCACTGCAGCTATAACTCAATTTTACTGGGGGGGGGGGTTATTAAAACAGTTTATCTAATATATTTTCAGGAGAACATGTAATCTTATAAGGTTTAGAATTTTTTTTATTCTAAGTTGGTTTTGACATTCAGATTAAAAGGGGGTAAACCATATACTATTCCTTTTTGCTACTGTTTTGCGCATGTTCGTACATGAACATATTCTAGTTAAGTGGTTTGATATCCACTTTCCTCCAGGGTTTTGTTATAGAACGTTTTGGGGGGAGTTAAAAATGTTCACGTTAGAAGAGTTCTTTGCTTATTGATTTAGGGTGATTGGAAAGTGGATTTAAATAAATTGGGTTAGCATTATCCTTTTTGTATGATTCATGTATGTTTCTTTTAGTCTATGGTTTAAGATGTTAATTGTTTTAATGTTTGAAATTATTATTATTATTATTATTATTATTATTATTATTATTATTATTATTATTATTATATTTGACCTTGGTGGGGAACCCTCCTAGAGATAATGTCTCTATAAAACTATCGGTGGTGGTGTAGTCTTAAATTCACTAACCCCATTTATGGGAGAATGTCAAATCAAAATATTGAAAATAACGACGTAAATGAGGCTAGAACATCTTGTGATGGTCTCATGTCAGATAGGTGTCCCACTGGTCAACAGGGTGGGTCCTGTCGTCATCATACAACTGTTCGAAATTACGAGGATGTGGCTGGATATAGGGGGAGTGAGAATTGCTAGAGAGGGTACCAAGACACGAAGGGTGTTGGAACAGGAAATGTAAAAAAATCATGGACGGATGAGGAAAGAAGAGTCCTGTGGGAATGCTTTGTAAGAAGTGGAAGTACCAAATCTGGTGGATATATCCGAAAAAGGAAGGAAGAATGGGAATCGAGAGGAGGGAGACCTAGAAGTGTCGCGAGTTTGGTATCCCACTTAAAGCAAATTAGAAATAACAACCTACTTTCAGTGATTGCAAGAGAAGAGATTGAATGGATGGTTAGGAATGAAATGAATAATGAAAGTATTTTCATTTTATGTTGAATTTACTTATAACGGCACTAGTTGAATTTCAGAAGACCCCCCCCCCACGCTGTTCTCTTATATCGCAATTTCTTAAACGTCACTCGCAAAAATTCAGAAAGCGATCACGTGTTTGTTTTAACGGTTTAACAAAAAAAATAAAATAAAATAAGTCTTTTGGGACGCTGATATTAAAGCCAAAAGTCTTTTCAAATCAGTTTGCACTCTGGAGACGAATGCGTGTTCGAGATAAGTGTATTCTAATTTTTATGTTTAAATTCTAATATTAATAACTACATTCTATTTCAGTACTTAATTTACATTTTTATCTCCTGATTGTTTTATTTAACGATAGCATTTTCTCGTCATAAATGTTTATTATATCTACCATGTTGATTGCATGAACAGATTAGGAAATTGTATTCATTGTTAATTCGTGAGAGGTGAATCCATCACCATACATTCCCTTTAAAAAACACGCCAGTTGGACTTTTATTGAGTACAATACTTAATAGATTTTTTTTTTTAAAGACAGTAGAGAACGTTTTGTGGAAGCGTTGTTGGCAGCTTCCATTACTCTCGCTTCTCCTTATTTGTCATTCAGTCCTCATTTTTTTAATGAGTGATTTTTCTGACAAAGGGAGAAGAAAAAGCTGTATTCTAGGTTGGCATAATTTTGCGTGAACAGTCGACAGAGATGGTGGAAATTTTCTGTTCTATGTCTATCCTTGTAGCCATGTCACTAGTAAGGGTGCTGGAGGTAAACGTTTTATCTTGGCTGACGTTATCCGCCTGTAGTCAGGGACCCGAACCTTGGATTAATCACTAAGGAGGCTGTTCTATCAGCAGGCGCAAAGTACTGGGCTGCTGTATTGCTATTTGGTGAATGGATTCTGGACCATGCAGTAGTCTCTGGTGGGGCCTCTCGATGCCATACTAGTGGGTAATTGTTACGGCTTTATCTTATCATGTGCTACAAAAAAAAAAAAAAAAAATTCTTCGTTACTTTTTTCTCTTTGTTTCCCCTCTCTGTCCTGCTCTAAGCAAGTCTGACGACCTAGTCCACAAACTCCATAATTCCATCATGACAAGTTTCAATAAAAAACACACGATTAAACCCGGATCTGAAACTTCCAACGTAGACCCCCACTACCATGTCTCCTTCTCCAACATCAGGGGTCTACGTTCTAACCTTCCAGAGGTTGAAGCCCAATTACAGGAGACTAAACCAGACCTTTTATTTTTAAGCGAAACTGGAATTGGACAGATTATTTCCCTAAATGAGTTCGTAATTAAAGGATATTCTAACCTAACTTCCAAATCTGACCCCCAAGATCACCATGGGCATGGAATATGTGCCTATATAAAAGATGGCTTTCCATGTGGTAGGGACATCTCCAGAGAAGATCCTAACTTACCCTATATGTGCTTCCGAGTAGAACTAGCTCACACTATGGCATTTATATTTACTCTCTATCGCCCCCATAACAGCGGAGTTACTATCTTTAAAAGCATATCTGAGAAAATTGACCAAGTTCTATCAGCATATCCTTCAGCTAACATTCACATATGTGGAGACTTCAATGTTCACAATGTGGAATGGTTGACCCACTCAAACAAAACCGATGATGAGGGGAGATTCTGTCATGATTTCTCCATTGCTTATGACCTCACTCAGATTGTTCACGAACCCACCCGTGTGCCCGCCAATGACGGCCAGTATGCAAGTCTCCTAGACCTTTTTCTCACAACTTGCCCTGAACTATGTTCAGTTTCCGTTCTTTTTCCTCTTGGATCTTTCGACCACTCAGTTGTATCAATTAAGATAAAAATGAAATGTAATAAGTCCTCAGACGTACCTCTCCATCGTACAGTATATCGATACACTATGGCTGACTGGAATAGTTTCCGTACATTTATATCGGATCTTCCTCTGCATTCCATGTTTAAAAAGGATGTATCGTCTATAGTATCAGACCTGACAGAATGGTTAATTGTAGGTATAGACAATTTCATACCCTCGAAAAAGTTCCAGCAAAAACCAAACAGCCAGCCATGGTTTTCTCCAGAATGTGCTGCTGCTATTGCGCACAGAAATCACTTTTTCCACTGCTTCCAACGTAATAGATGTATGGAAACTAAAGCCGCTTTCAGGACTGCCAGCAATCATTGTAAGAAAGTAATAAAGAACGCAAGAGAGTTGTATGCTCAGTCCGTCAAGTCCAAAGTAGCTGAGCAGCGGCTTGATTCCCACCAGTTTTGGCAAATAGCAAACAGAATCCTGAACAGAAGCGTGTGCTCTATCCCAACTATCATCAATGGACCTGAGTTAATCTCGTCAGCATCAGACAAAGCCAAACTCTTTGCCAAGACCTTTGCAGCCAATTCTATCCTTTGCGACCAAGGCCGCCAACCCCCAATATTTCCTCCTGTATCAGAAAACACACTATGTGATATACATATATCTGTACGTGATCAAAAACCTTGATTCCAGTAAAGCAACCGGCCCTGACGGTATTCCAATTATAGTACTCAAAAAACTTCAACCAGAACTAGCACCCATACTTACAAAACTGTTTAAACGTTGTCTTAAGGAGAATTGCTTCCCATCACCCTGGAAAATCTCATCAGTATGTCCTGTATTTAAGAATTCAGGTGATTGTTCATCCCCCTCTCAGTACAGACCAATAAGTCTCCTGTGCATCATGAGTAAGTTGCTGGAATCTGTGTTAAAAGAGAAGTAATCAACCATCTCAGCAAAAATAACCTTCTTAGTGACACACAATATGGTTTCCGTTCTGCTAGATCTACAGCAGATGTGCTTACAGTTATATCTCATAGGATTAGCAAATCTCTCGACAGAGGCAACCTTTCTAGGGCAATTGCTCTTGACATATCAAAGGCCTTTGATAGGGTATGACATAAAGGTTTACTTCACAAGATCTCCAGCTATGGTATAGCTGGAAATGTCTTCTCAATTATTAAATCATTTTTCTCTGATAGGTTCATAAGAGTAGTAGTTGATGGGCAAAAATCAGAAGCTCACAGTATAAATGCTGGAGTCCCTCAGGGGTCCATCCTGGGCCCAACTCTTTTCCTGATCTACATTAATGATCTTCCAAACCACATGCTTACATCATTCGTAGACATTTTTGCTGACGACACTACCATCTATGGTAGCACATCTAAGACAGTAAACGACCAAGTTCTCTCCGATTCTCTCTCCTCTGATCTTGATCACGTTGTACAATGGGGAAAGGAGTGGCTGGTTACTTTTAATGCATCTAAAACCAAGCTTCTATCTTTACATCATCAACGTTCTGATCCCCATCTTGCATCAATTAAAATGAATGGCTCTCGTCTTGAAGAGGTCTCAAGTTTTGACAGGCTTCTGGGCTTGACCTCTACTCCTGATCTTAAATGGAATACGTACATCAAATCTGTTGCCAAGGCCACTGGAAAAATGGTCGGATCCTTCTATCGATCCAGTAGATATCTCACTACTGATGCAATTCTCTATCTATATAAGAGCCAGATACGTCCAAGGATGGAATACTGTTGCCACATATGGGCAGGAGCTGCTAGAAAAGACTTGTCCTGCCTTGATAGGGTTCAAAATAGACTTCGTGGCCTGGTGGGAGATGTCCTTTTCTCTTCGCTGCAACCTCTATCTCACAGAAGAGATGTTGCGAGTTTGTCTCTGCTTTATCGTTATTTTCATGGAAAGTGTTCGACTGAGCTTCAATCTATGGTCCCCCTCGCCAAACATTCACAAGAAACACTAAACTAGCTGAAAACATTATCAATAATTTTCCACACTCTTTATCTGTGCCTAAACCTAAACATAGATTCCATGATCAAAGCTTCTTTCTTCCAACTGCACGCCTGTGGAATTGTCTTCCGTTTTCCTGCTTTCCTGCTGTCTATAATATGGTTGTCTTCAAGTCCAACATGAACAAGTTTCTGATGAGCCGTTCCACTTAAGTTAACAAATTTACGAACTTCCATTACTATCGATTACTATATTGTCCTTTTGACTACTCTACACTCTTTAACCCTTATCCTTGAATGACCTATCGGCCTTGATAAGTGGCGACGCCTATGTTAAAAAAAAAAAAAGAAGTAAAATTGATGAAATTAGCTCTGATGAAAACTGAGAGAGTGTAAGTGCAGAAGGGAAATGTAAACGATGATGGGAGGCGGACAACTGAGGAGGTATGGAATCCTATGGTTAGGGGAAGTAATGAGAAAAAGTTTGAAGGATCTAAGGCAGATGAGATCATTGACCCTGAGACAATGGAGCCAGTGAAAGGAGCAGATGTATGGAAAAGTGGTGAAGTTCGAACTTTGACTTCTGTAGAAAAAGAAGTACTTCAGAAGTTAAGAGGTTCTTCTTAGAGACGATATCATAGAGATTCCAAGTATGAAGAGTAGTTATAGGGGGAAGGTGAAAAACGAGGTAAAAATAATTCAACATCATAAGAAAGAACATATCGATTACGGAACTTAACAGGCTTCTATATGCAGCGTCACACGTTATTGCGAATCGTCTTGGCTTATTACAGAAGAAAAAGGGAAAAATGAAGGATAGAAGGCCACACTGGCAGAGACGGCTTGAAGAAAGTATTAAACGGTGGTGGAAAGACATTGGTAGAATCAAAGAAATAAGAAAAGGAGTTAAACTAGGACAGAAAGTTAAGTACGAGCTTGAAAGGAGGTATAGATTGCTGGAAAAGGGAACGATGAACGCTCTAACAATGTTGAAAGAGAAGATTCACACTGGTGGTATAAAAATTAGGAACTTTGTTGGAAAAAGTATTGCATTTCGGCAGAACAACCTTTTCCGGAACATTCAGTCTCAGCTGTATAAAGAATTAAATGGTAGTAAACAGACGAGAAATAACAACACTCTAAATGCAAAAGATGGTCCATCGAAGGGCGATATAATGAGAAGGCTAGCTGGTTGGGAGAGGTCAGAGAAAGGCTATCAGAAATGCAGCAGATGAAGAATGTTGAGATAACCATCGATGACATTAAAGCTGGTATATGAAGGATGACAAACTGGAAGGCACCTGGTCCAGATGGAGTGATGGGCTTCTGGTTTAAACAGTTCCCATGCCTTTATCCACCTATAGCTGCTGCTCTGCAAAGGGTTGTAGAGTCGGGAGATGTCCCTGATTGGCTTGTGAAGGGAAGAACAACACTGATTAGGAAAGATCCTGCAAAAGGAACAGATGCCAATAATTATAGACCAATTACATGTCTGCCATTGATGTGGAAACTGTTGACTGGAATATTTGCGGAGAAAATTTATGAACATCTAGAGAGTAATGGTGTTTTTCCTGATGAACAAAAGGGGTGTCTGAAAGGCTCGAGAGGTACTAAAGAGCAACTACTAATTGATAAAGCAATAATGCAGGATGCGAAGAAGAAGAGAAATCTGAGCGTAGCATGGATCGATTACAGAAAGGCTTATGACATGGTTCCTCATTCATGGATACGTGAAATATTGATGATGAAGGTTGCTGAGAATGTGGTAGGGCTTTTGGAGACAAGTATGGCTTAATGGAAAACGGTGCTGACAGCAAACAGAGAGGAGATGGGGCAGGTTAGCATTAAACGTGGGATATTTCAAGGAGATTCGTTATCGCCACTTCTTTTTGTAATGATAATGATGCCACTGAGCATCCTCTTGAAGAGAGAAAAACTGGGGTATAACTTTGGATCTGGTGACAGACGCCTCAACCATCTACTATTTATGGATGATTTGAAAATATTCGGTTGAAATGAAAAGGAAATGGAGAGACTGGTAGAACTTGTGGGGACATACTCAGAAGACATTGGGATGGAGTTTGGGATAAGTAAATGTGCGGTGCTGGTGATGAAAAGAGGAGTAAAGGTTCATTTGAATGGAATAGTGCTGCCAAATGGAGAAATCATGAAAGAAATAGAAGATACAGGATATAAGTATTTAGGAGTGCTGGAGGGTGTAGGCATCATAAACAGAGAAATGAAAGAAAAAGCCAGGAAGGAGTATCTTAGAAGAGTGAAACTAATTGCAAAGTCGAAACTGTATGGAGGAAATCTAATGAAAGCAGTAAATGCATGGGCAGTCAGTGTTTTGAGATACAGTGCGGGAATTTTAGAATGGTCTGACAAGGATTTGCATGCCGTGGATATCAAAACAAGAAAAGTTTTAGCAATGTTTAGTATATTTCACATTCGAAGTAGCGTAGCAAGACTGTATCAAAAGAAGAAAGATGGTGGGAGAGGATTGAAAAGTATAAAAGATTATGTTAGAACCGAGGAGATGTCCTTGAAGGAGCATGTGGTTAGAAGTGGGGAGTGGATGCTTGGCCAAAAAAGTGGAGGTATGTGAGACCAAGGCTGATTATGTGAAACGTATGGATAGAGAAAGGGCAGAGGAACTGGCTAGGAAGAAAATGCATGGAAGGTTCTTCCAGGATATAGCAGAAGTGGCTGATGAAAGATCATGGCAATGGCTTAGAGCTGGGTATCTGGCTAAGAGTACTGAAGCTTTTGTTTGTGCAGCACAAGAGTAGAAGAGGAAATTGCTGCAGAATGGCAGATTTGTAGTAAGACCTCAGAATCAATTGCGCACCTTGCAGCAGGGTGTAGTAGACTGGCCCAGAGAGAGAGTACCGCAAAAGACACAATCGCATGGGACTCCGGATATATTGGGGAGGTGTGTAAGAGGGTTCGGGTGAAGTGTGCTGGAAAATGGTTTAAGGAGGTGCCTGATGAAGTGAGAACAAGTGAGGATGGCAAGGTAGAGGTATGGTGGGACAAAAGTGTCATAACGACCAAGCAATTGGAACATAATCGTCCGGATTTGGTCGTCATTGACAAGGTCTCAAAAAAACTGGCAGATTGTAGACTTCTCAGTACCCTGGGGCAGGAATGTGAGAGAAGGAGAATGAGAAGTGGAGCAATTATGCTCCATTAGCCTTGGAGATAAGGCGTATACACGGGGTTAAAACACAAATAATCCCGGTCGTAGTTGGTACACTAGGAGTAGTATCAAGTCGTCTGGAAGGACAATTGAAAAAACTACAAATCCCCAATGTTTTAGGCGGCCTTCAAACCTCTGCAATTATAGGTACCACCAACATCCTTAGGAAAACCCTTGATCTTTGAAACTCCTGGTTTGAAGCTGGGATTAAGGGAAATCCTCTGGAAATGAATCCCATCCTTTTCCAGAGAGACGTTCATAAGCGAAATCAGAAATATATTATTGTTTTAATGTTTGAAATTATTATTATTATTATTATTTTACATGGAGGTCAACACTTATCAAGGACCAGAAGTCACTAATTTAATTTTTCTGAATTCTTTTATAATTACTTTTAGCGTTATCCTTTTTGTATGGTTCATATATGTTTCTTTTAGTCTATGGTTACATTTAAGAGGTTAATTGTTTTAATGTTTGAAATTATTATTATTATTATTATTATTATTATTATTATTATTATTATTATTATTATTATAATTATTATTATTATTATTATTTATTTATTTATTTATTTATTTTTTTACATGGAGGTCACCACTTATTAAGGCCCAGAAACCACTAATTTAATTTTTCTGCATGCTTTTAGAATTACTTTTTGTGTTTATATTTTAGACCGTTGGAATCTTTTACAACCACGAGTACATCATATCAATAGAGTTCAATGTTTTCTACTTCAATGTTCTTTGTTAGGTTATATAAGATGTAGAGATTTACTAAATCAGACATCTCATCCAGGGATCCCATAGAAACGTCAAATTGGCTGACTTGATCTTATTTAGTCCATTGTTCGTAACTGCTTAATATTGCAGTGGTTCGACAACTTCTAACAATTTCGATTTCCTCCTCAGAAAATATCCGAGAGAAGCTATGTTGGATTGTATGAAACATCATTTTTCTTCTTCTTTTTTTTTAATATTCGAGAACCAACTAATTGCTTCAACCGTATTCACCCAAAGGTTCAGTTTATAAGTAGACTTTTTTGCATTTTAATTCTTTCTAGTATTTTTGTTTCAATTTATTTTACCAATTTTTGGTCTCATGTGGTTTATTATCAAGTTGACAGTTTATTCACAAAATCAGATTTATGATCCTTAAGAAGTATGCACGCATCTTTTTGTGTAGTGCTTATTTCAAATTTGTCAGTTATAAATTTGCTATCCGAATCTATTTTAGTAACTATGTCCGAAATTGATATTTTATGTTTTTTTTTTGTAATATTCTGTTTTAGTAATATATTGTATTTTTGCTTATGAGTTAGTAGAGATTGTGTATTTTGTCAACTTTTACGAATCGTCTTCTATGTTAAAATACATAAATGAATAAATTAATAAAGAGCATGTCTAATCTCTTTGTTTTAAGAATAAATCCCCAATACCTTTCCTTTCTTCCTCTCTTTTTTTTCGTCTTTCTATTTTTCTATTTTTATTCAGTTTCCATCCAGACACACAATTATTGTGTAGGCATGGCTAAAATTTCACTATTACTTGTTGTTGTTGTTGTTGTTGTTGTTGTTGTTGTTATTGTTTTTTTATTGTTTTATCTTATTTTTTTTTTTTTTTTTTGCTTCAAACAAGGCTATTGCCACTTGGACATAAGAGGTTGCTACTTGGGATCGTGTCTACATAGTGTTGTATGGGGAGTTGAAAAGTGAGATGTCCGTTCACATCACATTTGGACTTCTCTATTCACAGTCAACGAAGCCGGAAACAGAGGGAATTTCAAAATCTAGCAGTCAAAAGTAAGAAACAATTAGAATAGAAAGTTTTCTAGTAACATTGACATTCGATGGGGGATTTTGCTGTTTGTCAGTTGTTAGTTGGACGTTAGTACGTCAAGGGGGCACGAGTGTTACTAATCTATCAGAATACATTCCACCAAAGTAGTTGTAAAACAGGCACAGGAATGCAGCATTGTGATGATGGGACAGAGGTTGGGACCTATTAGATGTTTAGACTCTTTTTTGGCACATGTCTAAAAGAGAGAGATTAGTGGTAGATGCACCAGCCCAGATGTGGTAGCAATACTTTAGGATACTCTCAGGTGTGAATAATTTTCTTACACTCTTGAGATTTCACACTTAAGCGTGCATGTGGTGATGGCTAGTCGTTACGACGACTGCTCAAAATGCATTCGAGTTTCCAACCACATTTGGAAGCGTCCGCCCGTTTCGAGCTACACTGAAAACGATTATATGGCGAAACAACTCTTATTGGATGAATTAAATATATAGTGTCTCTATCTGTACATTATCTTTCTGTGTGTGTGTGTGTGTGTGTGTGTGTGTGTGTTGTTTTTCTTCAATTCAACTCCCACTTTCTCTGTCTGTTTGTCTCTCTCTTAAAAAAAACAACAACGCATCAAGTTGGTTGCATACATCGATAGATATGTAAATCAATCTACAAATAATAAATCATTTCGAAAGAATAAAATTATGATTGTGTGATAACATAAAAGTAAACAATTGTAAAGTGTGAGTATATTTAGTAAAGCAATAGATCTGACCACGCACGCGCATGCGTATGTGTAGAGATCCGTTACCTGTGTACGAATTTGTTTGTATAAGTGCATATGGATATGAGTATACAAGTATATAATGTCACATATGACTTGGTGTATCTCTTAGATTGCAGACACATATGTTTACGTAATATTCAATTTTTTATGTTTACGCAATATTCACTTTTTTATGTTTACGTAATATTCACTTTTTTATGTTTACGCTATATTCACTTTTTTATGTTTACGCAATATTCACTTTTTTATGTTTACGCAATATTCACTTTTTTATGTTTACGCAATATTCACTTTTTTATGTTTACGCAATATTCACTTTTTTATTCAGCCTTAACGGACCAAAGGAGATTGCAAATTGCATTGTTATGATTACTGAACTCATCTATTCATAAGCTGAAAGTTTCATCTCACTGTTGCAGATGTTGACGGTGTAAAACTCTAAGAAATTAACTTCTGTCATGAACGTGCATCAGAAGCAAAGATGTGTCATTGAATTCCTGGCAAAAGTGCATTGAGAATGGTAGTGACTATGGAGAAAATAAATTATGGAGCACAAAAGTTACTCGTTTTAATGGCACCACTTCCATCTTCGTATCTCTTTAACTTATGGGTTAGAAAAAAATAGGAGGCTTTACTTTGGAAACCACTCTCATACATACTTGTGTGGGTTTATGAGGATAGCTTACTACATTAGCAAAAAGTACACAACATCTCTTTGTTTAAAAGAAAACGTGTGCTCACAATTTTTCAGTTTCGTTCGTAGCACGTGCATGTTTATATTTTTAGTACTACAGTTTTATCGGACGAAGTGAAATTGTCTGTCTCTGTGTGTTTGTGTGTGTACATTTCCCTACCAAATTACTCTGTCTATGGACTCGAAGGTACTCATGCACTTATTGATCCGTGCTAAAATAACAACGTTATTATTTAAAAAGCCATTCTTAACATGGGGAAGCGAGGGTGTTTTGTACCTATTCTGTACTTTAACCTTACAATTGAACAAAAAAAACATATCATAAAACTTTAATTAAACTTGGAAATACGATTTTAAAAATAGCGCGGATCAGTAAGTGTATTAGCACCGACTCGAGATTTGAGAAAATCTTTTAAATCGGTTTTCATCGGTTTTTGGGCGATAATTTGGCTGCCAAAAGGTCAAAGTAAAACGAATTGACTTTTGCAGGCTCTACCAAACTCCTCCGCCAATTTTGGATCTAAACACTTGAAATTTTAGATGTAGGCTATCTTGACATGAGTCAAACTTTTCAATATATACATATGCACATGAAGTTATGAACAGTGCATAGGGTCTGAGCAAAGCCGGACTGAATTGCTAGTATATCTATAAAAGTGAAATTGTCTGTGTGTCTGTCTGTGCAGTCTTCCAAAAGACTGTGTCAATTTTCAGTCTAAAAACTTGAGATTTGACCTAAGGGGTATTGAGATTTGGGAAAATCTTTTAATTGGTTTTCAGCAAGAAATTTGGCTGTCAAGAGATCAAAGTTCAACGATTTGACGTTTGAAAACTCTACCAAACTCCTGCGCCAATTTTTGATATAAACACTTGAAATTCTAGATGTAGGTTACTTGGACATAGATTAAACTTTTTAACTTGACTTAAACCCAAAACAAAAAATGTCAAAGGTTCAAAAGTGGCGTCAAAGTTAAAAAATAAATAAATAAATAAATTCACCACTCAGCCAAATTTTGGTCTAAACATTTCAAATTTTACATAAAGACATATGGCAAGCTTTTTAATCGGTTTTTGGCCGAGAATATGACTACCAAGGGGTCAAAGTTCAAAAGATTCTACCTTTGCGGTCTCTAGCAAACTATTCAGTCAATTTTGGGTCTAAACATTTGAAATTTTACATAAAAAGTATTCAGACATGTAGAAAGATTTTTAATCAGATTTGGGGGCGAAAATTTGGTTGCCAAGAGCTCAAAGTTGAAAGAGTTGACCTTTGCAGACTTTACCAAACTCCTCCGCCAATTTTGAGTCTAAACACTTGAAATTTTAGATGTAGGCTACCTGGACATGAGTCAAACTTTTTAATATGCATATATATACATATACACATAAAGTTATGAACAGTAGATGGGGCCCGAGCAAAGCTGGGCAGAACTGCTAGTATATATATATATATATATATATATATATATATATATATATATGTGTGTGTGTGTGTGTGTGTGTGTGTATTTATATATATATAGTTGCTAATAATATATATATATATATATATATATATATATATATATATATATATATATATAAGTAGATTGTAGTTTGCTTGAAGCATTGTTGAAGAAAATTATAAGGTAAAATTAAAAGCCAAGAACAATGCGAGATTTTTTTTATAGAGTAAAATTAAATGAAAACAAAAGAAATAAATTTCTTTTTTTTTGTTGTTTGTTTTTTCTTTTTCACACAAATTTTAACTCTAAACAACAGTAATTTTTTTTTCTGTTGTATTCAATGGTGTTATTAATCTCAATATATTTCAGACTTATTAGTCCTTTTTCAAGAGAAGACAGCGGAAGAGTGTTCAAAATTGGAAAAGCAGCCGCAGAGTTTGCCACGTGATACCGCGAAATATAGAACAAAAAATGACGTTAGGAGAACGTTAAAATAAATCAGTTGATGTTTGAAATACTTGTTGCGTTTGTGAATCAAGGGAGATGACTATTCAAGCAAGGGTTTTTTTTTGTTTTTTTATTATTATTTTAATTATTGTTTTTCTTATGTTTTAAACTTATATTATAAAAGCGGAGCTCAATTCCAGTCTATTGTTTAGTGTGGGAGTATTTTTTGAAATAATTAAAGATTCGAGGATACGAAGTTGACCTACGTTTCTTGAAGAAGCAAGAATGTTGATGTGAAAATCTGGTTCTGAATTAATGCAAGTGCGAATATGTTTATAGAACGACGAAGCAGTAGTGTTTAAGTGCTCTTTAATGCGGTGGTGAAGCAATCTGGTAGTGCTTCCGATGTAAGATGCACTGCATTTAGCGCATTGTAGGTCGTAAACAACGTGGTTCTTAAAGCATAAACCTGTGTGTGATATTGGGCAATTAGAGAGTGAACAAGGGGAAGGTGTATGCGATGGATGTTTTCGGTTGAGCTGTTGTCTTAAAGTAGATCCAGTGTGGATGAGTTGAATGTTGAGTCCCTCGCTGCGGATGGCTTTTCGGATTGAAGATGAGATTTTGTCACTGAGGAAGGGTAATTTTAGAAAACAATTGTTAGAGAAGGGTCGGGTGTTGCGTTTTTTCTTTTTAAGTGAGGATAGGACCGTATTAGGGTAGCCGTTTAGTGAGAGGGTCTGTAGGAAATTGTTAGTGTGTGTATTTTTGTCGGAGATGTTAGTGCATTTGTCTTGTATGCGTGAGATTTCGGCATGTGCGTAGTTTAGTTTGTCCTTGAGAGGTAGTGCAGATTTGAAATGTACGAAGAGGCGTTTGCTGGCGGGTTTTCTGTAGAATTCAGTGCATATGGCACCATTTTTTTTTTATTTGTATTTTAAAATCAAGTAGAGAAAGAGATTCAGAAGAGTCTGGGTGTTCTATAGTAAATTTTAAGTTTGGGTCGGCGTTATTGAATTTGTGGAAAATGTTAATAGCTTCTTCGCGGGAGTATGTGATAATTAAAATGTCATCGATATATCTAGTAAAAAGGAGATAAGAGTAGCAGGTACTAAGGGTGTGTCTTTCGAGTTTGTCCATATAAGCAATGGCAAGAATACCGGATAGACTGGAGCCCATGGGTAGTGCAGATACTTGTTTGAACGTGTTTTGTAGGAAAGTAAAGTAAGTGTTGTCTACTATAATACGGAGGAGTTGTAAGAGATCTCCTGGAGTAATTCCGAAGCATTGTGGGTTTTTTTTATTAAGAGTCATTTTTAATAAATTACTTATTCATTTTTAATAGGATATACAAATTAATTAAGCTTCATGTAGCCGCCCGCATATCCATAATTGAGTATATTAAGTTCATTTTAAGAATTTTTAAATAGAGAAATAGGCTTTTAATATCAATGGTAGAGAGACCTTTATAAGTACATGGAATGGATTTAATATCTATTAATTTTTCATTTTATTTAAATATAATTTTATTTATTATCATCCTAATATATTCAGAGCAAGGCTTTACAATAAAATATTCGTTTACTCTTTTAATTACACGCTGATCTTCTGAGAAATATTAGAAAAAATAATTCACTTACAAATACATGTATTCCTATAAAATAGTAACTTTCGTTCAGTGTTGGAGTATAGACACTTTTATTTATCCGCAACAACGCAACACCTTCGCAGATAAAATTATAAAAACAAATATAAACGCCGCCACTACGAACTTGCGTTGCTGCAAGTAGGTTCTTTCTTAATTATGAAATAATACAAGCGTTTAAATGTTCATTCTTATTAATACATTAAACAACACAATAGACAATACTGTAAATAGTCGTTAATATTTATTTGCAAAAAAAATTATATATATAGGTTATGCTCACAATCTTCTGGGACCAGGACGGAGTAGTGATGACAAATTTCCTGGCAAAGGGTACCACATTCACAGGGGCCTATTATGCTTCACTTTTGAGGAAATTAAGGGAAGCTATCAAAATCAAGAGGCGGGGCAAGATCAGCAAAGATACCCTCCTCCTGCAGGACAACGCTCCGATCCACAACACGCATGTCGCCAGATCAGAAGCACGGGCGTGTGGTTATGAAAGCCTGCCCCATCCTCCCTACTCTGCTGACCTTGCACCCTTTGACTTTCACTTCTTCTCAGCCATGAAGTTGTTTTTGAAAGGAAAGCGTTTCCCAGATGATGCAGCCTTGACTTCTGAAGTCACGTCGTGGTTGGAGGACCAACCTGGGATGTTCTACAAAAACAGTCTCCAGAGCTGCATCAGTATGTATAACTCTGGGTAGTTCCTATGTAGAGAAAGACTAATAACTGTGCCAAGTTTTGTTGCTCTACTGCTATGGGAAGTGGGTCAGGGGCATTACTTATTGCACGCCCCTTGTATGCTATCAACTTGGAAAATATAATAAACAACATTTATGGACGAGAAAAATCATGCATAAAAAAACAAATAAAAACAATAATATATATTTCAAATGAACTTGCCAGATAGAATCGGCACATTTTTTCACAAGAAAACCTATTACACAACAAAACAATGAAACAAAGATAAAGATTAAAAACTGAAAAAAATATAATATTAGCTCTTCCATCTCGAAAAGAAAAAAAGAAATTACAAATTCAAAACTTATCTTCTAAAAATGTCCTTCGTGACTACAAATAAGAATTGATTTTGCTTGAAATAAACTTTAGCGTTTCCTTTTTGAAAAGAAAACCGTCATCACATGTTATAGCTCGCTACTTGGACAATCGGGTTCTTTTATAAGTAGTAATGTGTGGAAGGGGGGATGTAACAGAACCACATTTTTGGAATTTCAAACTAACAAGTGGTCTCTTAATCGGGGTTCGATTAAACAGCCCTATTTATTGCAGTTGTATAGAAACAGTCTGTCTTGACACATTAACGCATGAGGTACTATTCATAACCCTTTTAATTTCCGTGCAAGACTTAAAACGGTCCTTTAATGACATACGTTGCATTATTCGATCTTCTCTTCCCGAAATTTTTAGGGGTCCGCCGGTTTTAAAAGCACTAACTATTTTGCCAGTATCATTGCAGGATTTAACAACACTGCCTACAACACTCTTGGAACGTTTCACTTTCTCTGAAATCTCTCTAATGGTGTGATTTTCCTTGTGTAGCTTCACAATAGCTTGTCTCACAGAGTAATTAAGTTTTTGGCGTTTCGCCATAGTACCGGCTGATGCAACATTTACAAATGACTAAGTAAGACTTATATTTAGAGGAAATCCAAAATTTTGAATATAGCATACTGTTTACATTGTTTTTCTCAATTTTGTCCCTTACTTTTGGATGTTCCTATTTTGAAAATAAATAAATAATTGTTATATTTTTTTTCATCCTTTGTAAATGATTCAGATTTTAGTATGTTATTATGGATGATAACGACTACCAGGTGTCAAAATTTCAGCTTTTCACAGTTGTTATTTCTAATAAATATAAGGTTTTAAAAATGTGGTCCCTTAGTTTTGGACGCTACTATATATATGTGTGTGTGTGTGTGTGTGTGTGTGTGTGTGTGTGTGTGTGTGTGTGTGTGTGTGTGTGTGTGTGTGTGTGTGTATAATGGATGACATCAAAGAAAGAGAAAGAAGATCTAAAATATCGACTGACCTATATTTTCCAACATCTATGTCAATCATTGATTAGTTCGAATAGAACGATTCTTCGAGCGAGAAATCTCGCAGATCTCGTCGATTCGCACACAGACTCATCAGGGTAAGAAGACGGAGACGCATGTATGGAAATACACACACACACACATACACTCCAACTCTATATATTTCCCCTCCTTTCACCATTTACTCTCTTTCATCCTTTTTATACATTAATATATATATATGTGTGTGTGTGTGTGTGTGTGTGTGTGTGTGTGTGTGTGTGCACGCGCATATGCGACATTTATTTGTGTTATAAAGCTCTATCTAAATGTATATTAATCACGTAGATTGTGCAGTTACGACATCTTGATTCGGTTCGGCTTCTATTTTGAAAATTTTTTTTCGCGTTTTTAAAAATAATTTATTATATAAATCCCATCTGTCTGTCGAAATGTATGTATGTATGTATGTATGTATGTATTATGTATGTATGCATTTGCACAATGTGTGCTAAAAAATGCCAGAGTTTGACAGGACTTAAAAGCCACCTTCGTGCGGCCCATCACTGATTTGTTTTCATGTTTCTGTATATATATTTTTTAGATGTGCTATATCAAGTAATGGCAATATTTGAAAACGAATTTGCTGCCATTATCATTTATGCATGTATGTATGCATGTATGTATTGCATGTATGTATGTATGTATGTATGTATGTATGTATGTATGTATGTATGTCTAAAACTTTCGACAGGGGAAACGGGTTTTCACGATAATGATATTGTTTTGAAGCTCGGCCGTTCAGGCGATAAATATCGAAAAATTGGTTAAAAACATTAATTCCTTCACCCTCAACTGGGTACCTTTCTAGAAGGAGGGGTCGCTTTTTACGCCGATATTTTCGAAAGTCATCCCTTTTTTTCGATTGAGTAGCCTTAATTTAAACCTTCGCCACTTCCGGTTTAACGATAGAGGCGACGGCAAAGATGTCACATTTTTTATTTTTTTTTTTTTTTTTTTCACGTTCTTTTCCTCCTTCGCGGTACGGGTTCGAGCCTGCCTGTCTACTACCAATCAACACACATCTCCAAACACCCGGGCAACGCCGGGAATCCAGTTTAGTACTTAATAAATTTGGTTCATCTCAACACTTTACTGCATTTATACGAGACGATAAAATATTTACGATCTTTATTCATGTGTATGCAAATGAAACATGTTGAATTTGTTTTCAAATCTATAGAGACTGTGTCGCAACGTTCCCCAACAAACACGCCTGTCGGCGAAGACACACACGTAAAAGACACTTTGATCACGTGACATAAAAGTAACGGCCTCTCCTGCTTATTCGATAGCAAAGAAAAAAGACACAAATTTCCCCTTTTTTACACATTCCCCCAAAACAACGGATTTCTATTTTGGGCCGAGATTTGTTTATATATAGATATTTTTTACTGTAAAAAATCTAGCCAAGTAGTAGTCATTGTAGCCATTTATATGCTTAATAAGCGATTAGTAATACGCTTGCCTTTTTTTTTAAATATAAATCCAGCCTTCTCTCTTTGAGAAAGAATTAGTTTATTGTTAATCGCCTGAGGCGCCCTGCCTAGAATGTCAACGGGGTTTTTGCAAGGTTAGAGAGCTCCTCCTCTGGAGCGCTGACTTTTCAATCCTACTTTTTGACCCAAGTGTCACATTTCTCTTGGTGGAAAAGAAATAAATACCAGCTCGGTTAGGGAGTTCAAGAAGACTCCCAATCCCGACTTAGATGCGCTATTGTCAAGTCGTCGAGGGCGACAGCAATGGCAACCAAACAGTCCTTTTTAAACAATGCGATTCAAACCATACCTTTAATAACAACTCACAAAGTACTTAATCCAATACAACTTTCACGCTCCACTGCTGTCTGCCTTCTCAGACTCTCCTCTTAGCCTTCTATTCATGCTCCCGCTCTGACTCTTCTTTCATGCAGCACTTGCTCCAGCGGTTCCAGCAATCTGCTCCAATTCCTGTCGACACTCGGCTACCTGTTCCAGCATCTACCGAAGTCCAGCTACCAGTTTCAGTGCCCATGACCGCCCAGTTACTTGTTCCGCGTCCTGTCAACGTCTAGCTACCTGTTCCAGCATCAGATCCTGTCTACGCGACCCGGATCAACCTGAGACAAATCACCGTACCTCTGAAATGCCCAAACTTCAACCCCGTGAGACGTCCGTCCCCATGGCGAAAAGTTCCAGAACCACGATTTCCACTGCCTTACGATTTACCGTTTCCCTGTGTTAAATAAATGCCCGATATCCATTTCATCTTTAATCGTTCATCTGTTTATAACTTTGCCTTGTGGCTACTTAGTTGTACGCTCGATTGGCACCTCACTTCTCGACCCGATGCAACAACTGTTAAAATTTATTAACACATAATATAATGGTCGGATGTTCTGTGAAACTGCAATAAGGTATTTAAATCAGACAAATTTGTTACTTACTAGCTCCATCAACTCAGCAATATTTATTTTAATTTTTTTTTTTTTTTTTTTTTGCGTTTTATTTGTTTTAAACTATACTGTCTTTCTTTTTCTTTTAACAAGCAAAAACAAAATGTTAACATGATTTTAAATTAAAATGATTTAATACATTGTGAGTAGATCGCATAGCATTGAAAAAAACGTTGGTCCTCACAAAAACATCTGACCTAGGTATGCCAGAAACTCTCGAAAAATTGTTACCCACCCCTTTAATTAGAATCAGTGATTTGATTATTATAACTAAATAATTTCACTTTTAATTGTTCTCATTTTTTTATACTAAACATTTTTCATTAAATATATCATAAACAGTTACTTATAAGAAATTATAGAAATTATATTTTTTATCTATAAAGAGAAAATTTTACGTAATAAAATGCATAAAAATTTTAAAACTAAGTAATTGCTAAACATTTTCTATTTAAAAATAATATCCAAAAATATTCTTTAGTTCCTATTTACAATGCCTCCCCGCGGGACAGAGTTAGACACCAGGGTCGGTTTTTAACGTGGAGAAAAGGAACAAAAATAAAAATTGTCTCAGTAGTGAAGGGTTTCTCCTCCACTGACAGAGAACAAGAAATTGAAGTGCAGCATCTGAAGAACTGATACTACACTTTGATCTTTTCCCGAGTTTCAATTTTTATTAGAAAACCGATATTCTCTCATTTTCTTGAACTTTTTATCTTCTCCATCCCAATTTTCGCATTTGTGATCTGATAACTTGCAGACTTTTCTATTTTAATTTTATTTTGAAAAAATCTTTAGAATAAAATAAAGTTTTTATATGAAAAAATGGATTTCGTTTCTGAAATTAACACCAAATTGTCGTTTTAAAAATGCTACGAGAAATTTTGTATTAAAAAAAATGTTTATATTATTTATGACTTTTTTTCTTAATAAACAACTTTTTTTTTAGATATGTATAGTTTTTATCTTCAGCAAGAAAATGTACTAACTTGAAGACTTCCTGTTTTTTTTTTTTAATAAAGATATTTTATAAGGTTTATAAAAAACAAAAGCAAAACAGAAAATGCCATAGTATAAAGTAATTATAAAATAATTAAAATATTATTTCATTTCTTTGAAATGTTTAGCTATTTATTTAAGATGTAAAGGTTAAGTGAAATAATCAAGCGAACTTCGAACTCGTTTGAGAAGGAGAAGGGTTGAGAAAGTAAAAGGAGATGAATTGTTACTGAATTTTTGTTTGACTTAGTTGAATCTAATCTGTTGCTGCAGTCTGTATTCATTTGATAAAAAATTGATTTTAAAAAGTTGGAAAATTAATCTAAATTTGCTTTTATATTATATATTTGTGTTAAGTCATAAATTTTACAAACAAGTTATTTATTTAATAAAAAAAATCGTCTTTTGTTTGTTTTAATATCGTTTTATTAGTGGCTACATTTTTTAACACAATATCCAGTTATAGTAACTTAAATTTATATACTAGCTACTATCAACGCTCTCCAGTAATCAAGAAATATTGTAACACGGTGCAGTGAAACCATGACGATGGATTTGATCTAATAACTTTGGAAGGATATCGTAGATTGTTTCTCGCTGCGGTTGGAAACTCTACAAACGTAAGTGATATAACACAATTGTGCATTTTTATTTGGATGTTGTTTACTGACATTGTTAAAGAGGAGCTGTTAACAGTACTGCTCGAGGACGCGAGAAAAAGACATTTGTCAGGCTTTCAAAAATTTTAATCAAATCCAGCTTCTAGTCTGCAAATTGGTGTACATCACTACGGATAACGCAACCACCATGGTTGGCTGTTCGAATGGGTTTATCGTCAATTGCGGGGATGATTTTTCGGATTTTAAAATACTTTTCACTAGACCCATAAAGAATAATTTCTCCAGGAATATGCCCGACCCGGATATCTACTCAGTTATGCAGATTACCCAATATACAGTTTGGATCTTATTACCTCACTGCTTTAAAGAACAGCCACCATGGATTTTACCGCGCAATTTGGATCTAAATTTGTATATCCTTTTCTTCAAATTCCCTTGCTATATGACTTCTTATTAATCAATTATTTTTGACTTTGATTTTCCATGTCTCACAGACTTTAGCAAATAGGGTACATACCTTTATAAATATTTGCTAATATTTTCTCCTCTGAAGAGATGGTAGACATCGCAACCCTATAGGTTAAGGAGATAACATTTCTAAAGTATGTTTTGTCTTGCTTAGAATAATAAAATCTTTGATATGAAACTCAAACATTTCACTTCAAAAAGATTTTTTGAAATTCATTGAATCACTATAATTTTATATATATATATATATATATATATATATATATATATTATTATTATTATTATTATTAAATTCCGTTTACACCTTGGAAATCAGTCATATCCTACGATCGCCTATAATTTGGACGTAAATAAATAAATATATTATTTATTTTATTTTACTTTATTTTTTATAAAACGATTATTTGACTTCACGTGATGAACCAACCAAATTTTTTTTATAAAACTGTTAATTAAATTTTTTTTTCTTTTTCAACTTTGTTCACAGCATTATTGGTAAAACATTCCGCCCCAAAATGTTATGTTCAATCCAAGAAAAAATGTTTTGCTTGGAGATTTATTTTACCAACAAATAATGCACTGTAGTGTACGACAAATTTGCAGGACTTTTTGACTGGGTTAAGAAATTCAGAGTGTTTGGAACAGCACAAAATCTAAGAAGAACATATATGAGCAGGAAGGAGAGTACAAGGACAGAAAGAAACATTGATGACGTGCGGAATTTAGTGGCGCGGACAAATCAAAATAATTTTGATGGCGTAGTCAAGTGCTGAGAATCTCTCAGAAATCTTGCCAGTGTGTTCTTCCATAAAAACTTCATTTCTATCCTTACATCAAACTTTCATTTCTATCCTTCCATCAAACCTTCATTTCTATCCTTACATCAAACCTTCATTTCTATCCTTACAAGAAACCTTCATTTCTATCCTTACATAAAATCTTCATTTCTATCCTTACATTAAACCTTCATTTCTACCCTTCCATCAAATCTTCATTTCTATCCTTCCATCAAATCTTAATTTCTATCCTTACAAGAAACCTTCATTTCTATCCTTACATAAAATCTTCATTTCTATCCTACCATCAAACCTTCATTTCTATCCTACCATCAAACCTTCATTTCTATCCTTACAAGAAATCTTCATTTCTATCCTACCATCAAACCTTCATTTCTATCCTTACATTAAACCTTTATTTCTATCCTTACATCAAACCTTCATTTCTATCCTTCCATCAAATCTTCATTTCTATCCTTACATCAAATCTCCATTTCTACCCTTACATCAAATCTTCATTTCTACCCTTAAATCAAATCTCCATTTCTACCCTTACATCAAATCTTCATTTCTATCCTTCCATGAAACCTTCATTTCTATCCTTCCATCAAACCTTCATTTCTATCCTTACAAGAAACCTTCATTTCTATCCTTACATCAAATCTTCATTTCTATCCTTAAATCAAATCTCCATTTCTACCCTTACATCAAATCTTCATTTCTATCCTTCCATGAAACCTTAAATTCTATCCTTATATCAAATCTTCATTTCTATCCTTATATCAAATCTTCATTTCTACCCTTAAATCAAATCTCCATTTCTACCCTTACATCAAATCTTCATTTCTATCCTTCCATGAAACCTTCATTTCTATCCTTCCATCAAACCTTCATTTCTATCCTTACAAGAAACCTTCATTTCTATCCTTCCATCAAACCTTCATTTCTATCCTTACATTAAACCTTCATTTCTATCCTTACATCAAATCTTCATTTCTATCCTTAAATCAAATCTCCATTTCTACCCTTACATCAAATCTTCATTTCTATCCTTCCATGAAACCTTAAATTCTATCCTTATATCAAATCTTCATTTCTATCCTTACATCAAATCTTCATTTCTATCCTTAAATCAAATCTCCATTTCTACCCTTACATCAAATCTTCATTTCTATCCTTCCATGAAACCTTCATTTCTATCCTTCCATCAAACCTTCATTTCTATCCTTACAAGAAACCTTCATTTCTATCCTTACATCAAATCTTAATTTCTATCCTTACATTAAACCTTCATTTCTATCCTTACATCAAATCTTCATTTCTACACTTTCATCAAATCTTCATTTCTATCCTTACATTAAACCTTCATTTCTATTCTTACATCAAATCTTCATTTCTATCCTTACATCAAACCTTCATTTCTATCCTTACATCAAATCTTCATTTCTACACTTTCATCAAATCTTCATTTCTATCCTTACATTAAACCTTCATTTCTATCCTTACATCAAATCTTCATTTCTATCCTTACATCAAATCTTTATTTCTATCCTTACATTAAACCTTCATTTCTATCCTTCCATCAAATCTTCATTTCTATCCATTCATCAAATCTTCATTTCTATCCTTACATTAAACCTTTATTTCTATCCTTACATCAAATCTTCATTTCTATCCTTCCATCAAATCTTCATTTCTATCCTTCCATCAAACCTTCATTTCTATCCTTCCATCAAATCTTCATTTCTATCCTTCCATCAAACCTTCATTTCTATCCTTCCATCAAATCTTCATTTCTATCCTTACATTAAACCTTCATTTCTATCCTTCCATCAAATCTTCATTTCTATCCTTCCATCAAACCTTCATTTCTATCCTTCCATCAAATCTTCATTTCTATCCTTACATCAAATCTTCATTTCTATCCTTCCATCAAATCTTCATTTCTATCCTTCCATCAAACCTTCATTTCTATCCTTCCATCAAATCTTCATTTCTATCCTTACATCAAATCTTCATTTCTATCCTTCCATCAAATCTTCATTTCTATCCTAACATCAAATCTTCATTTCTATCCTTACATCAAATCTTCATTTCTATCCTTACATCAAATCTTCATTTCTATCCTTACATTAAATCTTCATTTCTACACTTACATCAAATCTTCATTTCTATCCTTACATCAAATCTTCATTTCTATCCTTACATCAAATCTTCATTTCTATCCTTACATCAAATCTTCATTTCTATCCTTACATCAACCCTTCATTTCTATCCTTACATCAAATCTTCATTTCTATCCTTACATCAAATCTTCATTTCTATCCTTCCATCAAATCTTCATTTCTATCCTTCCATCAAATCTTCATTTCTATCCTTACATTAAATCTTCATTTCTATCCTTCCATCAAATTTTCATTTCTACACTTACATCAAAACTTCATTTCTATCCTTACATTAAACCTTCATTTCTATCCTTACAAGAAACCTTCATTTCTATCCTTCCATCAAATCTTCATTTCCATCCTCACATCAAATCTTCATTTCTATCCCTATATCAAACCTTCATTTCTACCCTTACATCAAATCTTCATTTCTATCCTTCCATAAGACCTTCATTTCTATCCTTCCATCAAATCTTCATTTCTATCCTCGCATAAAATCTTTATTTCTATCCTTACATTAGATCTTCATTTCTATCCTTCCATCAAATCTTCATTTCTATCCTTCCATCAAATCTTCATTTCTTTCCTCACATCAAATCTTCATTTCTATCCTTACATTAAACTTTCATTTCTATCCTTACAGAAAACCTTCATTTCTATCCATCCATCAAATCTTCATTTCCATCCTCACATCAAATCTTCATTTCTATCCCTATATCAAACGTTCATTTCTATCCTTCCATCAAACCTTCATTTCTATCCTTCCATCAAACCTTCATTTGTATCCTTACATCAAACCTTCATTTCTATCCTTCCATCAAATCTTCATTTCTTTCCTCACATAAAATCTTCATTTCTATCCCTATATCAAACCTTCATTTCTACCCTTACATCAAACCTTCATTTCTATCCTTCCATCAGACCTTCATTTCTATCCTTCCATCAGACCTTCATTTCTATCCTTCCATCACACCTTCATTTCTATCCTTCCATCAAAACTTCATTTCTATCCTTCCATCAAACCTTCATTTGTATCCTTACATCAAACCTTCATTTCTATCCTTCCATCAAATCTTCATTTCTATCCTTACATTAAAACTTCATTTCTATGCTTACATCAAACCTTCATTTTTATCCTTACATCAAACCTTCATTTCTATCCTTCCATCAAATCTTCATTTCTTTCCTCACATAAAATCTTAATTTATATCCTTATATCAAATCTTCATTTCTATCCTTACATCAAATCTTCATTTCTATCCTTCCATCAAATCTTCATTTCTATCCTTCCATCAAATCTTCATTTCTATCCTTCCATCAAATCTTCATTTCTACACTTACATCAAATCTTCATTTCTATCCTTACATTAAACCTTCATTTCTATCCTTACAAGAAACCTTCATTTCTATCCTTCCATCAAATCTTCATTTCCATTCTCACATCAAATCTTCATTTCTATCCCTATATCAAACCTTCATTTCTACCCTTACACCAACCCTTCATTTCTATCCTTCCATAAGACCTTCATTTCTATCCTTCCATCAAATCTTCATTTCTATCCTCACATCAAACCTTCATTTCTATCCTTACATTAAATCTTCATTTCTATCCTTACATTAAATCTTCATTTCTATCCTTCCATCAAACCTTCATTTCTATCCTTCCATCAAATCTTCATTTCTTTCCTCACATACTCTACTTGCATATATATATATATATATATATATATATATATATATATATATAACAATCCTTTTCCAATTATTTTTCACAGTTAAAAAAAATTAAATGAGTGTCATTAAATGATTTCAAATGTACTAATACAGGGTTAGTTTTCAATAAACATCGACAAAAATATTCTACAGCAGTGGCGGCTCGTGCATGGAGCAGCACCCCCAAGTTATTTCTACACAATATTAATGATAAAATTAAAAATAATACGTTTGTTTATTATTATTATTATTTTTTTTTTTTTATTTATTTATTTTTTCTATGTGTACATTATAAAATCATTAACTTTAATGTCGGTATCTCCAAATGTATATAATAACAAAAATAAAACTTGCTTGGAGCTGTGAAATTCACAGTTACACTTTCTTAATGAAATTCTCTTGTACGCATGCGCGGATTAAACCCTTTAGGCAGCCGATAAAAGCCTCTTGAAGAACTGTCGCTTGGCGCAGTTCCGTGTCGTGAAATTCGTTGTTTGCTTAGAGTGTGCGCCTGTATAGATATGATAACATTGTTATTGAAAAAAAAAGGAGGTTTACTTATATTTTTTAAAATTATTATTAAAATCTGCACATAACGTGTTATTGTACATAAAATATTGTGCTATTTTTTTTTTTAAATACGCACACTTTTAGCGTTGCGATTTAAGTCGATAGCAGACGGAAATATATAATATGCAGAAACTGTTCATTTTTATTTATTAAAAGTATTCGGGAATTTAACAGTGAAGCTAACACGCGGCCAAGGGTAAAAACCAAATATACAATAAATAAATCTTACCATAAAAATAAAGTTACTTTTCCATCTACCTGCCTTTTTGTTTGTTTTTTTAAAGTAGTTTTAAATGCTATTTATTTTGCAACAACTAAACTTTACAAAAAAAACTGTTTACATGTGTTTTTAAAAGCGAAGAAACAGTTTATGTTAAAAATACATTTTAGTTAGAAATCTTTTTAACGTGTATGTTTTAGATATAAAAAAAATTAGCATTTATTTGCCTCCGACAAGGACAATGTTAGAAGTTTTACACTTTGAAAAATGGATTTTTTTACGCAATATTTTTTAATTAAAATGTGTTTGTAAGTAAAAAAAAACACACAGTTATGCGTTTTTAAACTTTACATTGAATTTGTTAGTAGATGGGTCAGATAATACGCATTAAAAAAAGTAATTAGAAATCCTTCTGGACTGAGACAATCTTAATTTTTTGTTTTTTGGGGAAGAAAGCTACATTAAAATTCGATGTTTTATAATGCTTATATATGACATCCTATTTTCTTATAATAAATCTCCACTTTATGTCGATCTTTACCGGCATGGGAAGGTGAGTAAATAGCCAAGTTTGTTCTTTTTATATAAAAAGCAAGTTGTTAAAAGATTTGTAAATAAAATTTTGTATCTTTAAATATTTTTGTTTGTTTGCTCACTATATAAAAATGTAAACTTTTTTATTTTGCATTTTATTTACAAATACGTTTTGTTATAAATACATCTTTAAAAATAAATTTTGTAAATAAAACTGTTATTAAATAAAACGCTATTTTAAAATAGCAAACTCCTAAATTAACCCTCGTAGGGAGGCAGGTAAATTTCAAAATTTTTCTTTTTTGTTTTTATAAAAAATAAGTTATTTTTAAAAATGTTTTTCGTTTGTTTGCAAAAAAAAAAAAAAGAGAAAACGCAAACTTTTATTTAATTTGAAAAGTTTAAAAGGAACAAATATATATATTATTTTTATTCTGTAAAGTGTACATAATTTTAAAAAATCTTTTTAATAAAAAAGTTTTTGCGTATTATCCATTTCTGATTGATTATTTGTCTTTGTTATATAATTGAATATTTATTTGAATGTTTGTTTATTATTTGATTAAATATTTATTTATATATTCGAATTCCTTTACACGATATTAAAAAAATACGTAAAATCTTTGAAGCAGCACCCCCACTAATCTCAGGCACGAGCCGCCACTGTTCTACAATTACTAATTTAAAAAAAAATAAAAGAGTTTCTAATATTTTCGAAAAACTTAAAAACTTTACATAATATATGATCAATAAATCCTTTTTTCAGACTATTTTCTCACCTTAATATGGCTAAAAAAAATTGTTGGGGTGACTTAACTTTGCGTCTCACACAAAACACGCGTTCACATTTCAAGCTATATTACTTGTCATATACATACGCGCACACAAACATACATGCCCACGTCCACACACGTACATATATTCACGTTTGCGTACATACACTCACATTCACGTGTATATACACACACGCTAACGTACACACATGTACTCATATACACGCACGCATGGACAACGTCACTTCCCCTTTCAAAGGAAATCCACACATGCGCAAAAGACACACCGGAAACACCTATAAAAGGAAGAGACAAGCTGTTTCCAACCTTTTCTTTTCAGACCAGCTTCCTAGCTGGTCGGTCTACAGACCGACTGCATACCTCACACTACTTGCTACTATGTGGGACAAAACGCTATCAGACCGTACGTACATTTTATACGCTTTCTCTCTCCATGGCCTAGATTGACTTTTTCTCATTCTCACTCTTTCTCTCTCTATCTACTACTTGTGCCAGAGAACACCACCGCGTAGCTGACGGCTAACATGGCGCACAGTTTAACCAATGCCAACCATCTATCTTTTGTCTTTTCTACACGCTGGACTATCGTTCCCATTTTCCACTACATCACTCACTTCTTTTCCCACGCGCGAACAAACGATAGTAACCCGAACGTGAGATGAAAACACATTTCCTTTTTTCTTCTATAATACCAATCCTGCAACAAACGATGGTTACACCCGCGCGGACATGAACACATGTTATATCTAAAACATTCATTCTTTCAACAGTAAATAAACGACGTTTATCTTATCCATCAATTGAGTTTTTGTTTCCTTCAATTCCATTCGTTTCATTATTTTTCTTTTGTAACGGGATTAGGATTTATATATCCTAGTCCTCTACAACTTCCGATGTGTCAACTTGATTGTGCCATCTAGTCTAGCGGCACTGATAAGTTGTGATGACTACAAATATATTTAAGCCCCCCCCCCTTTTCGT